>NC_135863.1:30074328-30176828 GCF_031162955.1 Sander vitreus
CATCAAGGACTTGATGCCAAAGACCATTATGCACCACATGATCAACAGCGTAAGATATACAGGCCAGACTCTTAACTTAAAAAAAAACTGACTGTAAAAAAAAAAAAAAAAGAAATCAGAGACCCTAAGTAAAAGAAAATTTTCACCACCCCTTTAGGAATTTAGAGCCATAATCCCAAATCAGAGTAAAATATCACATTACAAAGTTACATTTTGACTTGTCACAGCTGTTTATAATCCCTCTCTGTAGGTGAAGGAGTTCATTAGCTCTGAGCTCCTGGCCCAGCTCTACGCTCTGGGAGAATGCTCAGCGCTGATGGATGAGTCACCGGAGCAGCAGCAGCACCGGGAAAAAGTGCTCCGCAAGCACGCTGCCCTGAAGGAGGCGCTCGCTGTCATCGCAAAGTTCTCCACCTCCACCTGCACCACCCCTCTGCCTCCACCTGTAGACTCCTCCTGGATACAGCCCTCCAGGTACACACATATACACAGTTAAACTACAGGGATGCATGCAGTAAACAAAACTGTGCCACCCCATGCCTGTCACTTAAGGTTCTCTTCTCCACCCAGCCCGACACTCCGTAGAAAGTCAGTGACCAGTGGCAAGCCAGTGGTTCGAGGCCATGCCCCATCTGTCCCTCGGGTGCATGCTCACACTCCTTCCCCGAGCACTGATGGCCTTCAGCCCAATCGTGCTCCACCTAGTGTGCCAAGGTGACTCTGAAACCACACAATCCCAGCCTGAAATCCGACCCGTTACATTATGATGTCCTACAGTCTGCCGCTCAAATATGCACTGGCATATATGCATACACACTCACATACACAGAATCAAACCTTGCGCTACAGAGGCACAGGGGCAAGAGGGAGTTGTTATTTGAGCTGGGTGGGGGTCTGCTGGAAAATGTGTTTCTCATATTCTCTTTCCCATCAGCCTCAGTAGACAGGACTTCTCTCTGTGCAGCTTTCTACTGGAGCCAGAGACAACAGGCTGAGCGCTCTGTCAAGTTTTCATCTTTCTCTCTGTCCTCCATCCCCCCTTTTCCCGCTTTCTCCTAGCATGCATTTGTTTTATTGCCCTCCCCAGTTTCCCTCATGCAATAACCGTTATTTTCCCTTCTCCCCCACCCCCCCCTACTTCTTTTTCTTGTACATTTCTTCACTTCTTTTCGTTCACTGGTTCCTCCCCTGCTTTTGGCCTGTCTCTCCTTTTTCTTTCTGCCTCATTTCCTCTGTGCTCTCAAATGGTTCTTTAGGTTCTTTCCCGCATGGTCTCTCTCTTTCCTCTTCTGGCTCTTTCCATCCAACCTTATGCCTCTTTTGCTTATTCAATCTCTCTCTCTCTCTCTCCCCTATAGATATACAGTATGTGGGGCATGAGCTTACTTCTATAAGTCTTTTTTTTATTTTCTCCCCCATAGTTGACACTACAGGTCACAACTTCTGTAACAAACACAATGTATGGCAAATAAAATAAAATCTTGCTAAATAAAGATACACTTAAATGTGTACATGGACATTTGTGAACAGGGAACTGTGAATCATGAATTACACAGTTCTCCAACATTTGGATTAGCTCCTTGCTAAATTGCACGTCTCTCCAATCTTCCAAGTTCTGTAACCAGCTGCTGTCTTACCTATATTATATTAATCTCTAATAACCGTTATTTCCTCAGCCTTATTCACCAATTTCCTTTTTCTCTGTTCTTCTTTCAAACGCTGCCAAACCCACATAATTGTCCATGTAAACGTTTTCATATCTTTCATGACAAGCCTCTAATCCAGGGGTCAGCAAATAGGTAACAACATGGACATTTGTTTTCCTTCAAAACTTTTCGATAAAGGGCCAACATAGGTTTATAGCCAACATAGGTTAAAATGTTGCTTTTGTTTGAATTGTTTTATTATTTTAGGAATTAAATGGGCATATTAAGACAAAATGCTGGTATTTTCCTGGCCGGTGTTATAACTAACAGTAGAGCTAGCTACTGCATAACTAAATTTATAGATTATGATGATGAGGGATCAGACATTATTTTTATTAACAATTTGGTAGGTCTGCCATTAAGAAAGCTACACAGTTAAACCATGTATAGTAATATCTTTTAATCTTCTCTCCAGGAGGCATCCTCCAGCTATCCCAAAGGTCAAATAACATCTCTGCTCAGAACTCCATTACCCATGATCCTTCTAGCTGGTGCTCGCAGCTGCCCAGAGACACCCATGACCTGTGTGATGTGTAATCCAGCTGAAGCACTATGCTGGGCTTCTCTCGGACTCCTCTGGGAGCTGCTGTCTGCAAAATTCACTAAATCTTGAGCCTGTTTTGTACATAATATCATCGGCCATAAATTGCGGAATGTGCTCCGCTGTCTGCAGACTTTTCCTCAAGTGGCTGAACTTTGTGTAAATAGAAATACAATTTTTTAGTTATTCTACTAAAATAGAATACACATGCACTATTTTCACTGTTGAATAAACACAAACAGGTTTTATTTTTTAAACACGCATCCTGGTTTCTCCTTATTTATATATTATAATTCATATTATATTTTAAGGTAAATTTCCATTTTAGTTAGTCTATGTCACTATATTACAACTCACCTTGACTCCAATTCAGCTCATAATAATGTTTAAGATGGATTACTATCAGATGTTATGTCTCCTCCAACTGTAGATGCCAAAGATATATTATTTTTGTTGAGTGTCCAAAACACACTAGGATATCAAGGTTTAATTGGAGTATTTTGATTTATAGAACTCCCTGACATTAAAAAAAAAAAATGTTTGGGAACCCTTGTGTATGGCTTATTATCAGGTAGGTTATGTTTACACTGTAAATAAAACAGAAGGGAAAAAATAATAATTTGCAACCGTACAGTCGGTGACGCGCTGTTACTGCGACGTACTTTCCTTCTTTTTAAGGTTCCTTGGTTTGTGGAAGTGTGGTTCTCTGAAGAGAAAGGAGGCCGCTCAGTTTACAGGCATCTCCGTGTGTCAGGAACCGTGTGTTAAAGTCGGGCTTCATCTGCTTGCTAAATGGCGCCACCACAGCAGTCAAACCCAACCGCAACGCCTGCCGTCACATTTCGGATCAAGCCGGGGAAAGGAGAGGTGAAGCAGGTATGACACCTAGCGTACACTGCGCACTGCTGGTACTGTTACTGTTACTGTATGTGTGGCTGGCGCTGCATTCAAGTATCTTCAAGATAACACAGCTTTGGTATCGCACCTATCATTTCATGTTCACGGTAATGCATTTCCCAAAACAGTAGTAGTAGTAGTAGTAGTTCTGGTGTTTTTTATATTTTGTTGGAAGTGAAAGCCAGAATGAAGACAAGATAATGTGTCGACAATGTAACGTTAGCTGCTCCTTGTGTTGACTTCGGGTCACATTGGCCCGTTTTTAATTTTTGTTTTATATCAGAAAAAATGGGACGTAGAAATAAGCGCTGAAAATGTGTAGAAGAAAAATTTTACAATTTAAAACGTTGGAAAAAGCAAAAACAAACATAAAAAAAAAGTCGTAAAAAACGTCGAAAAAAAGTGATTTTTTTTTCAAGGTTGACGGGAAGACAACACAAGGGTTAATGTTTTGAAACGAAAACAAAAAGAAAACAAAAGCTACAATAATTCCAGTCTTCTTCACATTGAACAAAAACAACTAAAGGAGTTAGCGACATTGACTTTAAACGTGATACTGTTGTGAAATCAACGGTAAATCTGAGAGGGAGATTTAACTGCTGCCGTGCTGCTCTCTTTGGACTGGACGTTTTTAAGCAGCGTGACATTTACAACAGCTTTTATTATTAGGCCTTTTATTATTATTATTTTTTTTTAGAATTCAATTTACAAAAATTCAGTCATCACAGTCCGTAAACATAAAACTATACATACATAAGTGCAAATAATATAATATGAAAGTAATAATTTAAACAGAAACAAATTAAAAGACACATAAGTAAAGAAGTGACAGACTTGCAAACTTCATGAATGATACTGACAGCAGGAGTTTTTCATTAAATCATTTTGAGTAGATAGCGGTTATTAAAATACTTTTCTTATTTGTTACCGATTTAAGAGACTCAAAGTACTGTATATGTCAGTTTCAATTTGGAATAGTTTTACAACAGGTGTTTCTCATCAAGTGGCTACGCCAACGTGACGTCACTGGCCGGGGTGTGTCCGGGAATGTACGTGGTTGACCGTCCCGCGTTAGCAGCACGTGGGGAGCAGCCTTTACGGTCTATGGGAGCAGCAGTATATTGGACCTTTTTTTCACAGCAGACATGTTGACTTGTGATAGTAGGAAAAGCACAGCTGAAACTGATAACCTTAACGATGGCTCAGTTCCATCAAGTGTTCCAGTAAGCTAGTTCAGTGAGTCAGCATGAACAATACCAGGGCCTCTCCTAAGTGGAATGCAGCCATCATTAATAGTTTTGAATACACCTGTGCTTTTCCTACTATGACATGTCAACATGTCTGCTGTGAAAAAAGGTATATTTATGAATATATAATCCATCCATGGAACAGCACTGCAGCAGTTTTCTGCCCTGTATGATGATCAACAGGAGCAGGTAATACTGGACTTCTGCAGGCCTACCCGCGTAATACTACATTATTATAAAAAGGAGCTGTTGGGTTCATTAAAATCAAACAAAATCTCTCATTAGTGTCGTTACAAACTGGCCCTCCATACAAAACGCAACACAAAAACGTGAAACATGAAGAGGAAATGAGCATCATGTGGCACGGACAATACATTTGCGACTTATTTAATTATTGTTGCATTACACTTCCACTGTAGTCTGGGTTAAAAAATTACTTAGTATTTTTTTAAGTAACTTACACTGAGGAAACTTATTTTTTTTATTGCAAAAACCTTTAAAATATTAATTTGTACTTCTGTGTATTTTAACAGTTAACAATCCACTAGGTTAAACACTATGCATCCGTCCATTCATACCATAGAAATAAAATGATTCATACACCAACAACATTGTGTACACAACCGTAAAAACATCTCCCACAGATTCTACAAACATCACTGATATCAAATTGGTTCATAGTGTCAGAATGTGTCCAGTAATGGAAGTCAGCATTGCATGTTAGTTGATACCTTCTATACAAATTCGGAGGTCAACACTTGTAAGACAATAGCAGCTTGGAACATTAAAAACATAGTTGGCAAGTTGTCATGGCTGTCCAAACAGATGAGGACTGATGATGAAAGAGTTAACGTTTGTCCGTTTAGATGTGCAGTACCGTCATCATAATACTGCAGAATGACATTAAAAATAATTCATTTAACATTCTTAATTGGCTTCCTCAAAATGTCAGTTTAGCACCATGTGCTCCTTTTGGCTCGGTCTATAAGTGACTCAGGTCCTCATGAATCTCAGCCTCATCCCAGGGTCCATGGATGTTGTCCTTTTGCCTCTGCAGTCTGACTAGCAGCAGGGGGCAGAGTAATGTAACACTCCATAAAGCCAGGGCTAGGAGCACGGCTCCCCCTGGCCACTGGGAGCCCAGACCACCCACCCCTCCGATACACACTCCCACACACACACCAGTAAACTGGCTAGGGGCGTTCTCCCTCAGCCTCTGCAGCAGGCAGGGCCACAGGGCAAACACCAGCAGGGCACAGCTGAGCATGGCGAAGGTGTGCAGAGCCCCAGGTAACCTTGAGGCTAAACACACTGAGGCAAACAGGGCTGCATTTAGGGAGAAGCTGCCAGGGGGTGAGGGGTGGGCGTAAGGGAATGACACCAGGTGGGCCAGCAGCATAAAGGCAGACATGGCATACACTGTGTCGGTACTCACAGACTCTGTAAGTGTCTTTAGAACTGGCGAGAAGCCAAAGGTAAAGGAAAGAAAAATAGTGGCACTCTGTAAGTCAGCCAGACGGGTCCGGGGCTCACAGCTTGATTCGACTTGAGACGTCAAGGCTTGGTGCAGTCCATAACCCAGCAGGGCGCAGACAAGGCTGGTCCACAACAGTGTCTCGGGGGACAGCAGACCCTGTGAGGAAACCAGAGAAGATGTAGATTAATTATGCATTTAATGTACACCATTCTATACATTAAAAAGGCACAATGTGCTCTAGGGGTGCATGATATATCGACTCAATATCGTTATCGCGATATCACGTTGCGCAATTTTATATCGAAAGCGCCGCGATAAGTATGCAATATTTTGTGGAGCGCTGTGTCCCGTCTGTTGGCTGTGCGGCTTAGTTGTGTTTGATTCAGAGCCCGCTTGAAACACTACAATGATCATGTTTCATTGGCCAGTTACCGCGCCACTTGCACCTAGTTAGTGCACGTCAGCGCACGGGTCCACTACATGACAAACCCTGTGGAGCGTACCACGTGTGTGCATATTTCGACAGAGTGACAGTGTAAGTGAAGAAATAGATAGAGACAATAAAACGGAACGAATCAGAGAAGAGAAAGAAAAGAAAGGACCTAAAGAGAGAGCGAAGGGAGTGAGTGGAGCAAAAGAAAGAACACAAAAGTAAGAAAATGAGTGTTGCTCAGGGAGAAGACGAAATAACAGAGATTGAAGAGGAAACTTTAGTGGCCAAAAGTTATCCCATCCCGCATCTATTTCTCACCGGAGGCTATCCCGCAACTTTATAAACCGTGTTTATATGCGGCAGAGTTTGGAGTCGGAAATATTGAATATTTTTCATCCACGACCGACCTGTGGTCCAGCCGCACTACGGAGCCGTACATACAGTAAGTCTCAGCAGGGCTGGGCGATATGGAAAAAAAAAAATCAAATATCACGATATTTTTTACCAAATACCTCGATATCGATACGATATTGTAGTGTCGACTATTGGTGCTTTCACAAAATATTTACCCAATGATATTTTTGATAAATAATCATCAGTAATGTAGATATAATGACTAAGTGGGTTATCTAGTCTCATATCACGATATCGATATATTGCCCAGCTCTAAGTCTCAGTGTGCCTTATATTGTTGTCAATCTATTTTGATGTGCTTTCCCATAACTTTTGTTTAAAAATATCAAAATGAATATCGATATCGCAAGATCACATTTTGTCAATATCGTGCAACCCTAATGCGCTCTACGAGGACCACAGATTTTCTAAAGCTTTACCTGCTCAATGTAAAGCCAGATGGTGATAAAAATGGCCACGCAGGACAGCCGCTCTCCGACGAAGCCTGCTTCTTTTACCACAGCCCAGTAGCGGTACTGACGGATGCCCTCATTCCTCCGTAATTCCTCCAGGAACCGCTGGTCCACATAGTTATCAGGGAACGGCTGGCACTCCCACAGCACCTTCCGCCAGGGCACAGCTGGACCTGGGGCACTGTCTGGCCCCATCAACCTACTGACACACACACACACACACACACACACACACACACACACACACAGAGCTCAAAGTAGCTGCTGGAATAATTCGAAGTCAACATTTATCATTATTTGACGTAAGTCAGACAGTCCAACATTGTCTGTAAAGTTAGCTGGGTGTTAGCTTATAGAGAACGCTAGACTGTCTGGACCAGTTTGTGCTCATGTAGTTGTGTTTTTTTAAATGTTAGCTCGGAAGCTAATGGAGCTATCCGTCATGCATTGAATTTCTTGCATTTATGATTTCATCATCAGCTTTGACCGTGTCAAACGAGATATCTGAACAACACTACAAGTATCATGCACTTGTAGTGTTGCGTTTGTGGTCAGTTGAACGACTCTATTTTGAACAGGGTCTCTCAACTGTTGACCGGTGCCGCTAGCATGAAACTACAGGTACTTCCGGGCTTTGACACGACAATTAAACCACACATGACATATGTACACGTATGTTTATAAACACTAACACGTTGACGATCTGTTAAACAATTTACAATGTCCATTTGAAATATCTCAAAAGGTTTTTTTTTTGTTTTTTTTCTACCTACCTGAGATGGTATTTCGTTCAGCGCCGATGCTATAATCTCCTCCTGTCATTATGCCGCCGGAAGTGAAGCCTTAGTAGAGCTCACAGCGCCACCTGTTGTTGGATTCTTTCAAAAGGCAGGTTACCAACTGCCTGTCAACGCTGAGGACAGGCCTCTTCGTGTTGATGGTGTCAGTTTGAACAGCAACAGTTCACTAACAAGTTTGTTAAAAAAATGTATTATGTACAAAATATCCCTTTCAACTGAAAAGAAAATATATTCTCCGAGACTACAGTGGTGAAGGGGCAGGAAAGATTAGGAAACGATCCTTATCGTATCCTCTCCCACCAAAAGCCAAATAAGTGACATTTAAAATATTAAATGATATTTATCCATCAAATCACTTCCTACATGTGAAATTTAATTGGGGAAAATAACTCCTGTATTTTCTGTGAGTGCGATATTGAGACGGTTGAACATATTTTCCTTCAGCGTGAACCGATTAATGAATTGTGGCTGTCTTTTCTATGCTGGCTTCGATCTAAAGGTATATTGCTGCACCCATTAAATGAAATGTCAATTAAAGCTGGAATATTTATGAAGGATAAGAATGTAGAATTCTTGATTAATAACTTGACTGAACATTGTAAACATTTTATTTATAGGTGCAAATATTTAAAGGTCAAACCCCACATCAACGGTTGGAAGACTGAACTTAAGCTTTTTGCTACATCTCTACAATACATGACAAAGGAAAACGCCAAGAGACTCTGGACTTACATTCCCTACTGAACTAAAGACCCCTAGTATCTTATTTTCTTTATTTATGTTTTGTTGTATATACTGTCTCTACCTCAAAGCTGTAAACACGTTTTTGACAAATGTACAAACACATTGTGCCTTGAATGTTTGTATGACTGTTGTATAATAAAGGAAAAAAAAAAAACATATGCTGAGGATGAGACTCTGGAACACGTTCTTTTTTTTTTTTTTTCCCGCGTCCAACAGCTTCTGGTCCGAGCTACATAATTGGCTGTCACTTAAGATTGATAATATCCCTACTCTCACCTTGCCACACATCCTCTTTTATATGGATAATATAGATGTATCATCAATATCAGATTTAGTCAATATGATTATTCTTATGGGTAAATATCACATTCATTGCAGCAAGTGGAGATGTTCTAAGCCTTCCTTTGTTTGGTTGGTTTATAAATGACTTTAAATAGTTTTTTTCCTCACTGAAAAAGATCAAATCTAGTAAAATTGCAAGAAAAATGTGTAGTGACATATAAACTACTGTTTTGATTACTCTCCCCTTGTGTGCCGCTCTAAATGTTAATTTAACTTTCTCTAGCCTTTTTGCTTTTGACTTTTTTAAGTTTATTTTTAAGTAGCTCCCCCTTTTTTTTTGGGTTTGTTCTTTGTTGTTTTTTTGCTTAGGTAATTCTTTCTTGTACATTGACAACATTTGTATTGTACAGTATCTCACAAAAGTGAGTACACCCATCACATTTTAGTAAATATTTCATTATATCTTTTAATGGGACAACACTGAAGAAATTACACTTTGCTAAAATGTAAAGTATTAAGTGTACAGCTTGTATAACAGTGTAAATGTGCTGTCCCCTCAAAATAACTCAACACACAGCCATTAATGTCTAAACCGTGAGTACACCCCTATGTTAAATTCCCATAGAGGCAGGCAGATGTTTATTTTTAAAGGCCAGTTATTTCATGGATCCAGGATACTATGATCCTGATAAAGTTCCCTTGGCCTTTGGAATTAAAATAGCCCCCCGACATCATCACATCCCCTTCCCCATACCTAGAGATTGACATGGGGTACTTTCCATAAAATCATCTCTCAATGCAAATCAAACCAGCTATTAGGCTAACTGAAATAAAACACACCAATCTCTAGGTATGGTGAAGGGTATGTGATGATGTGGGGGGGGCTATTTTAATTCCAAAGGCCAAGGGAACTTTATCAGGATCATAGTATCCTGGATCCATGAAATAACTGGCCTTTAAAAATAAACATCTGCCTGCCTCTATGGGAATTTAACATAGGGGTGTACTCACGGTTTAGACATTAATGGCTGTGTGTTGAGTTATTTTGAGGGGACAGCACATTTACACTGTTATACAAGCTGTACACTTAATACTTTACATTTTAGCAAAGTGTAATTTCTTCAGTGTTGTCCCATTAAAAGATATAATGAAATATTTACTAAAATGTGAGGGGTGTACTCGCTTTTGTGAGATACTGTATCTACGCGTATATATATTCTCTTTCCTCTACGAGAGTTCTGTATGTTGTTTGTTTTTTTTGTCAATAAAAGAACAAAACAAAAACTGTCTGTCAACTTCATTCTTATTATAACTTGATCTTTTTCTTTGACAAGGTGTCTGTGTTGACCATACGTGGCCCCTTCTCTGCTACCATTGTAAGACCGGCCAACCCACAAACCAACATGCCTGCAAAAAGGTAAGCTAGAAGATATCCTCATGATAATGAAGGTCTGTGTCACTTTTAAATACATGTACCATGTGTTTACTGTGATAATAATCCATAACCTTGTGTATATTCTGTCAAATAACAGCATCCCAGTGCATGGACCACAGCCTGTTTACTCTGACGTGACAACTTTGGCAGCCAGTAGAGCTAACAGCTCTGGCACAACACCAACCACCAAGGTATATTCTGCCAACACAAAAAAAAACAACAAAAAAAACTCAGTTGAGAACAGATTTGAAATCTTGCATTTACACTTTATCAGAGAGAACATTTACACTGACTTTGACACAGTCAGCAGACACTTAGATCAATTTTTTTATTGTTTTTTTTTTTTTATATTTAGAACATACAAATACAATTGAACAACAACCCTCTCCCACCCTCTGCGGTCTCGAGGAAAACAAAAACAAACAAATAAACAAAAACAAAAGCAGAAACCCCACCTTGCCTAGTCACTCTCCTCTAATTCTTGTGATGCTGAGGTCATTATTTTCCACAGGTCTGTAGTCTATGATTTGGCTTTGTTAATCCTCACTGTAGAGAGCTCGAGCATAACTATGTCTAGAAAATACACCAACCACTGTTTTATACAAAGCGAGTGGGGGGGGGGGAGTCGTCATTAAGTAACAAAACAACCGGGTCAGTAGGAAGTCGACATCCTATCACATCAGATATTATTGATGTTGTTTTATTCCAGAACTCATGCACCTGTTCACACTCCCAGACCATGTGCAGGAAAGTTCCAGTTTGTTCAGGTTGGCAGAACGTGCAATAGGGAGCGGGAATGACTTTAGAGACGTATCTCTTCTGAGGAGTCCAGTATGTCCTATGACACATGTTGAAGTGGATCTGCTGGTGATTTGGGTTATCTGACAAGGGCTTTGCCTTAAATCAATCTACCATCTATTAACCAATCCACATACAGTTCTTGCCATTTTGTTATCTGATGGTTAGGTGTCTCTTACATATCACCTATCTTTGATTCTAGTTGAGAACAGGATCATGTCTTAACAAAGACAGTGTTTCCAGAAGGATTGGATCATCCACGCAGATTCTGATAGGCTAGTAAGTGTCATGAATCAAAGTGTAATACTGTGAGGAGGAGTAGTAACGATGACCAAAAAGAAGCCCAATAGCCCTTCCTTTCCTTTCAGTTCTCCTGGGCGCCGTCCGCTGTGCTTGGCAGTGGTCTCTGCACTACAGGAGTGTCTCATCATCACATCTCTGCACCCCCAGATCCAGAAGAAGACACCAGATTGTCTAGCAGCTTAATGATTTAGTCACTTCTATTTCATCTGAGCTGCCGCATGCTTGAAGAAGCCCTAGCTTTCCTACAGGTATCTGCATAACTCTTTGATACGCTGTCTCAATATACAGTACAATAATTCAAATTTGTAAAAAACAACAACAAAAAAAACACGTTTTGGCTCAGTAGGAACACAATAGAACACAGAAGTCAGAAAAATGTATGGATTGTTTAATTTTTACACATTTACAACTACAGGACATTAGTTGAATAAATATCTTATAACGTCACATTCCCTCTGCCCCCACTGCTGCATCAGAGAAGTAGGAAATACTTTTCAAAAAGACAGTTTGGCTGTTGATCCAGACACCTTAACAATCTCATACTTAGCAACTTAGAAATACTTTTGAAATATTTGTCGTCTTTTAAGCACTTTAAAATAACTCAAACTGCAACTTCATATTACTAATCCGTCACTTTTTATAGAATCTCGACATACAGTACGTAAATTAAACACAGTGAGATCAGGTGGGCAGAGGAATAAAGGATGGTATTAAGCACTTAAATTGAGGCAGAGGATGCCCTTTTCTGACAACCATAACCATGTTATTGCAGGGACCCACAATACGTACATACTGAATAGAAAAAAAACTATCATTTTAAAACAATAAGGCTGCTCAACGTTTGGTTTTACAGCACTTCCAACATAAGGCTGTTCAATTATGAAGGCATTAACTCACTGTGTGATCTTTATCTTACAGCACAGGGCAAAGATGGAAACAGAAACAGAAAGATGAGGCTTCCAGCTGGGTAGTGGGTAACCAAGTTTCGCCTGTGGAGCTCAGTAATAACAATAAAAGAAATCCTCTCATCAGCAACCATATTCACAAGCCACAGTTGTGTCTTAATACTGTATAAGCAACCAATGAGATAAAAACGTCTTGAGCGGCTCCTTCACCCACACATCAGAACAAGTTGTGGACCCATCTGCTGAGCCCCCGATTATACTAAAGAATAACACTTTGGAGCCCATAATGTTTAACTATGGAATAAGAATATGAAGACAAAAAAATATGTTGTTCTGTGGCATCAGAGGCAGTGCAATGACCAGATGTCAGTTGGTAATGATGGCTAATAAAATAGGAATATCAAACAAAATAAACAGATACAAGCATTTAAAAAGAATGCTGACGTAGCACAAGGCAGTGAATGGCTCCAGCCTATTTAACTGAGCAGTGCACCCATGTAGTAGTGGTAATGACCTTCCAGGTGTCAGTAAGATAGAAATAGACATATTAGTCACCAGAGTAGACAGACAGGCATAACATCTTCACACAGTAGGTGGCTGTAAGCAGATAGCTGCCAGCAGCAGCGAGGCTTCACAGAGGAGGGTAGCGGCTGCCATTTAGGCTACAAGCCCAAAAGTCATGGCAGAGGAGAGTAGGGTAGTAGTCATTGAGAGATTTGGAGATGGCCCGTTTCCTTTTCTCCTACTCCCTGGCCCCTTGGGTGCCAAAGAGCAGCATTAGCAGCGTGGCCCTACTTAAATACCTGTATTGTATCAGTATTGGCATGAAAAGGGAAAGTGCGACTGAATTGCTAGAAGCAACATAAATAAATGTCCATGGCAATGGGACAAATATTCAAAAAGGGCTCATACACTGGCAAAAGGCTGGCAGCTAAGTCTAAACCACTAAGGTGTCTTCGTAACACACAAGGGTATATTTTTTGTAAGTAACTACTATGGGGAAAGACTTCTGACTGACTGATTGCACTTCCCACTCTTACTCAGATCAAATTCTTCAGATACCACGTCATTTCTTCATCTAGTTTAGCTCAAATAAAAACATGTCCAAAGAAAAGAGAACATTTTTGCAATTGGCCATGGCCTGGTAACTTTAGACTCCGTATAAAAATAGTCACGTCATGAACATGCTTGTTATGTCACTTTTCTGTGAAGAATTACAGCCACTAGGGAGGACTATAAAACTATATAAACGTTTTAAAGAGAGAGAAACTTTTTTTTGAGGACTGAGGACCAGAGAAAGAAACGAGGTGACTTTGTTATAAAGAATGTCAAAATGTCTGTCTGTGTTCGTGCATATGTATGTGTATAGATGACATCTTGTGTTAAAAGTCACAAGTCAGGAGATCTGCCGAAAACAAATCCCAAAAAAGGTATCTGAGGGCAAGTGCGTTTCTCTCCCTCTGTCCCTCCGTTTGGGGCAGCGTTATGTACGAATTTTCCTCTTATCTTCAAACAGTGAGCGGACTAAATAGACCTGAACCGCCGATATCAACATCATGCCAATGACATTTACAACCGACCAAAAGTTCACCCTGTCATAGTTACTCTCCTGGAGGTTTCTGTCGCGAGCCTCAAACGCCCGCAGCACCGTCTGGATCTGCAGACTTTTGCCCAGCCGAGCCTTCACGTTGTTGATGGTGTCCTGGAGGAGAGGAGACGCCACAGGTCAGAGAAGACAACCGTTATTAAAAAAAACTTTCAACTACATTGTTCCTCTTATGTACCTGACACAAACTAGCTAAATGCACAAACTTACAAAGCAGAGTGATCTAAATGAAAGTTAGATCTCTGGCGGCAGTCCCTTCTTCCATGAGAAAACAACTTCCTGCCCAGCTGGAAGATGCATTTTCTTTCTTTTAAGTGAAGCCTATGTGACTTCTGACACAAATTAAGGCAGTTCCTGGTGAAGAGGGCGTTGCGGGCTATTGTGGTGCAAGCTGAGACAATTGGCTGCCCTCAGCCAATAGGTGAGAGTTCATGACAGTCTATTCTTGTGACACACTCCTTGTGACTTTGCATGTGTAATGGTTTTTCCATGTGCTGGAGTCTGTCCCCTTTCAGCTGCGTTGTGCAAACAGTAGTTTCTACTAGTGCCTCACACTAGTCCTGCTGTGGTCCTGCTATGAAGCATACACCCATGATGGTCTCCTCCACTGAGATGTGTCCTCAGCGGTTAAACTCATACATGTCTGTGCTAGAGAATGTGTACAAGCTCTCAGTACTTTTGTATTGTGTGTGAAGACATCAGCCTTATTTCACTGTTTACTAATCACTTTAAAGCTACATTGTGTAAGAATTTCTCTCATCTAGCGGTGAAATTGTATATGAAAACCAACTGAATATTACTTTCTAGCCCCTCCCATTCCGATCGCGTTTTAACTCCTATGGTGGCCGTATTATTCCAAGAAGTACGACTTTGTCCATGAGTGTTCCTTCTAGTGTAATAATAGTTTTACGTTTTCGTTATTTTGGTACCATTTCATTGCTAACATCAGCTATCAGGTTCCCAAACGAATGCAAGCTAATGTTAGTAAAGTATCAGCGTGATCCTCCCATCTTCAACAGGCTTTCAAATCTCCCCCTGGCATTTGTCACGGTGCCACTGAGTTTAAAAGCGTGAAACGTGGAGGTATGTCCCCCTTTGGCTAATGTATTTTAAAGATGGAGGCGCAACATGGCAGAATACACGTATTCTGAATGATTCTGAATGGCAGATTCTACGCGTACGAGAAAACTTTGATTAGTTGGCGGAAGTAGTGGTGGTGATGGGACAGTGGATATGACACATGCCTTTGGTGTGGGAGACCTGGGTTCAATTCCCACTGTGATACATCAACCAATGTGTCCCTGAGCAAGACACTTAACCCCTAGATGCTCCAGAGGCCTGCGACCTCTGACATATATAGCAACTGTAAGTTGATTGTAAGATAAAAGCGTCAGCTAAATGACATGAAATTTAAGTAATAACACATGAATGATTTGTGAAAGAAAGGTTTTTTTGCTAAGAATCAACCAAAAACATTACACAATGGAGCTTTAAGTCATCGGAGCTGTGTTCAGTTACTGCTAATGCAAATCATAACATTTCCTGCTGTTGCTGCTTTTATTGTGAAGAAATTACAGGAAATACAATGTGTTCACCAATTTAGCGTAGCTATTCTTCAATAAAACCAAGTCCAATCAATCAGATATGGACATGGACAAGAATGGTACAAACTAGGGCTGTTAAAAAAAATAACGCAGATTAATCCATTCCATATTGACGTTTGACCCGGAGCCATTCTAGCCACCATTGGACTGTAAAATGAAGGAGGGAGACGAGAATGTTCTGCCTGGATTATTAATTGGAACGTTTACTTCTTCTTCCTGCCAACCCTGGCTACCGAAATCTGGTGCCACTGATATGTCTGAACTTCTCTCTGATGCTCTGAAACACAAACACCGCTGCACATGACGCTAGTTAACACTATACTCGACAGCAGCTAACGTTAGCCTACCGCTAGCTAGTAGCTGGATTAAACACGGTTAAAATGTTGACAGCTAACGCTAAACGGTGTAAAGTTTGACTGTTTTACTGTAGAGGATTCAACACCGGGATGTAACAAGCTGCAGCTGCCGTCAGAGAAACAACACAGACGTGCGTTCAATGAAACTGGTAAACTACAGCCTCGTGGTGCATTTGAAGTTATTGTAAATGTCCTTTTCCCATCTGATGGTTCAACAGCAATTTACTACTGAAATTAGTTATTGTTATACATTATTATTAAATCATTTCATTTTGACCATATGGCCTTAGTAATAAACAAGCCGTTCTTTAATGCCACCAACTGTTGTTTAGTACCCTTTTTTTCCTTTCTTAAAAAGTATCGGTTCAGGCACCGTTAATTATGTATGCGATTAATTTCGATTAATTAATCACAGAGTATGTAATTAATTTGATTAAATTTTTTAATCGATTGACAGCCCTAGTACAAACAGCTACAGTGAGCTGAAATAGAAACGAGCACACTTCCAACATGTCATCAAGGTAACCCCCCCCCCCCCTTGCTATTTTGTTGGCAGCCTGCTGGGCCCCTTTGAACCCTCTACGTCATCCTGAGAGCATACTAGGCACAGTGACAATTATCTCAATGGCAGACAAGAGGCACAAAGTCTGAAACACCCAGTGAGATTAAAACAGAAACACTTTAAATGAGTTTTAACTTTTCACTGGTGCCATTCAGGCTCAGGAGTTTTCCACACAAACAAACAAACCTACCTAACTTCTCTGGAATGTGTTACATATCAAATTTCATTTTTTTTTTTTGGATAACCAACCAACATGTGGTTTATTTTAGACTGGCTGCACCCTCACCATAATGTCTTCCAGCTTCATGTCCAGGATGTCTGTTCCGTGGACATACTCCTTCCAGTCGTCTGGGTCTTCGTCCGTTTCCATGTTGTCCAGGATCAACTCAAAGAAGATGAGCTTCTCAGAGACGGAGCTGAACGTATTGTCAAAGCAGAACATGTAGTCTCCATCTTCAGTCTCAACACTGGAGGAAAGCACGAAAGTAAGAGCTTGCACATGTATCTGTGTCAGTAATGCGTGTCCCTTAGATCAGTGGTTCCCAAAGTGGGGTTTAGACTTGAGGGAGTTCCACAGGGTCCCCAGCAAAAAGGGAAATTATTTATTTTCACTTTAA
Source organism: Sander vitreus (assembly GCF_031162955.1). Taxonomy (NCBI): domain Eukaryota; kingdom Metazoa; phylum Chordata; class Actinopteri; order Perciformes; family Percidae; genus Sander; species Sander vitreus. The sequence continues at coordinate 30,091,508 of NC_135863.1, forward strand.
TTCCATCCATAATAACACAATGACGGAATGTATAACAATGTTGGTCACGGGTTTTATACACTTTCTGTAATGAAACATCAAAAGGCAAAAATCCTATCAGATAGGAGACGTTGGGACACAATCTTATCAAATGGGGGGTCCGTGGTCTAATTTGTGTCAGTTTAAGGTGTCCTTGACATGAAAAAGTTTGGGAACCACTACCCTAGGTCACCTATGTAACTTACGTGTGCACTCCATCTGATTTGTGGTAGTCACTGAACAGCACTTGGCCAGAAGGAGAGGAGATGAAGAAATCTACATCGAGACCTGCGCCATCTAATACCTGCGGACAGTTGAGGACATTCACATATGAGATGTAAATGGGGACAGATTACTGAAAAATTGAGAGACATGGAAACAATATTGCAAGTTTGCATGGGTTGATATTTTCTCCAGAGACTGTAGCAGCACTTCATTCCTGTATTCACATATTGGAATGTCAGGAATGCTCGTTTTACTACTCAAGGTGTCCTTCCTGATTCACTGGAAACAATGTGCCTGGATACCTTGTCCTCCAGGGTAGACACTACAATAGATATAGCCTATAAAATGCTTGGGATGTCTTCCACAGGCAATAACAAATGGCAACTCCCTGACATCGTCTAACTTCTAGAAACACCAGAAAGTTAAGACTCATTCATTCAGTGCTATAACTGTTAAACTGCTACCGGCATAACAGGTTCCCAACAATATGAAAATAAAGGCGTGAGCCACATAACCTGCTGGCTCTCTTGTTAAATAAAAAAATGTTATTTAACATCGAAGTATACCAGTGTGGTTTGCATTCACTGTAATCTGTAATGAGAACTACACCAGAAAACGTGAACAGTAACCATGATAAAAAGGGACTATCAACCACTTTAATGTTATGTCAATATGGCAATGTTGACTCTCGATTAACGTTAGGGGTTATCGCTGATTTGGGTTCGGGTTTGCTCAGCTAACGTTAGAATTTAATACAAGAAAATCCCATTTATGTGAGTCTTTATCACCTGATATTCAATCTCCAGCGAGGCATCTTTCTTCATGGTCTGGTAGAAACACTCTTTGCGACCAGCGGATAGAGTGAACGTGAAGTCGCTGTCCAAAGACTGAGAGAAGAAAGCTAGTACCACAAACCTATCCGAGACTAGAGCAACAAGCACGGACAAGACACACAAAAATACCCGGACTACCTCCATAGCCAAGCCTGCGTGCCTAAAAGTCCAAAAGAGCCAAAACGGTAAATACAGTAGTTGACCAGTGCAAGTGAGCGGCGTAGAAACGAGTTACGTTCGCCCCAAACTTCACTTCTGAAATGTTCACTCACTTCTGTTTCTCTCACGGCTGTCGAAAGCTCAGGCCCCCGCCGGTTTAAAACAACAACACATTCCTAGTTATTACTTTAAACAATCTCGGATCAATTCAGTAGTCTTTTCTTTTTAGGTTACACTCATTTTTGTATCGTATTGATTATTCTATATGCGTAGATACAATAAAAAGTACAGGCAAATGTTAGGACTCTTTTCGAACTGCACGTTGGGATATGTAGTTGTTTTCCATGTGGGGCAAACAGAAGATCAGAAAGTGTATTCAGAAATTAAAATAATTAAAAAATAATTTGTTATTTGTAAACACAATTTACACATTTTAAAGAAGGAAGATAGGATTGACATTATACATAAACGTATAAAGATGTGTTTTGGCGGTTCAAGATTATTTCTATTCTAAAAATGCCAGTTTAATGATGCTTTCATTTTAATCGCCCGTGGAATTCCTGGGAAAAGGGGGCTTCTAAAAGTGTCTGCCCTATTAAATGAATTATATATGATACATTCATTATACAGATATAATAATACAATTTAACTGCATTGCATTGACCATTGTGCTTTATAACGAATGGTTGTTTTTGCAATAGCCTACCTGTTTAGAATGCTTTTAAAAATGCATTTTTATACTGAAGATATTGAGGCAATGAGGAACAAAGTACATAGTGTTCACATTCCTAACCACACACCTCCTCAAGTGATGAAGACTTCCACATATATTGCCATTACGAAAACAAAGGTATCAACATTAGTCATTTATATTGAAACGTTAACATAAGACGATTGAGCAATCATTTTGAATGTTGCGTGCTTTAGTGATATGCTTATCAAGACAGAGGTGACGCGTCGTGCTCCACAGTCACCAACTCATCCTCAGTCCAGTAGGCGGGGAATTGTCAAATATGGTATTGCTTCGTCTCCTATGATTGGTTGAAAAAATCCACAGCTCTTATTTGGTTGGCCAGACGTGGAGCAAGGGTTGAACTTACCAACAGCCAGCTACCCTTAACGGCAGTAGCTGTTAAAGCCGAAAGAGAAGCAGGCAACTGGTCTGGTCCGCAAAATGAAAATTAGCACATCTCAAGTGTAGGGTTTAGCCACAGAAGACAGTCGTTTGCTCATTTGTAATTGACAAGGGCCTTCCAGCAAACAAAAAGCTTGTAGTCGTTGTATTGTAGCCGTCAAAGATTAGAAACAACCCCAAAAAGCGAGCGAGGATGTTGGTCCCCGCGGGAAGATAATGAAGAGGCTGCGCGTTTTGTTGGTGTGCCTCATTGTAGCTCTCCTGTGCTGGTAAGCTAAAACTGACACCTCCATCTCCAGTCACATCGTTAATGACATGTCAGACAAATGACAGTCGTAACAATAGATGAACCACGTTTCGTGATAAATTACACTTGCCCGTCACGTCAGTTTTGCATGATGTCTTTTGCCGCATTATATCCGTCGGTCATCAATGTTCAGTGACATGATTCCTCCCTGCTACACAGCTAACATTATCAGTTAAAGTGTGTGGTGTGTGATGTTTTTTTTTTTACCTGTAACAAAAAATAACAGCTTTTGCATGATTTTGTCGGTACTTCACATAACTGGTTGATAAAGTTTTTTTTTTTTTTTTTAGTAGGTTAGCTAGCCAGCTGTTGAATAGCAGCATAGCTAGCTAACCTAAACCATTGAGCATGGGCTGTGGATGAAAACGTTACTTGGCTGGTATTGGTAAGGTCAATGTTGACCAAGAAATACTTAAAGGGACAGTAAGAAGCTGCGTATGCTTTAATCTATCTAAAAGTGTGTGTGTGTGTGTGTGTGTGTGTGTGTGTGTGTGTGTGTGTGTGTGTTTGGGGGGGGGTCGTCTCTCTCTCTGTCTTGGGGGAGGTAACCGCGATTTATTTACACATGCAAAAAGGAGTAGGAAGAAGTAAAACGTATGTACTCCTACCCCTTTATACCCTTTCTATCATATTAAATGAGTTAGCCACAAAATGATAAGTCTATAGAGATAATAAATCTGTAATCAATACAAATATATATTCAGAAGTTCTATTCACATTCATATATTTAACTATACACCACAATAATTATACACATACCACAAATTGTTCAATATAGCCCAGGTTATTAATTGCACTGTGTTTCTCTGTACCTCCTGGAATATAATTTCTTTGAACATCTTTTTGATCATGCAATATCATTGAAAAAGACAAGACTACAATTTTCTCTCTCCCCCTCCCTCCCTGCCTCCCTCCCCACACACAAACAAACAAACAAACAGTCCTGAGCTAAATGTGACATAGTTTCTGAGTCCATGAGACAACTGTCTGATTACTCCACATTTTAATAGGGATATTTAGTGACTAAATTCTGAATCTGCCACGTTCTCTGTCAGGTATATAGTAGTACAATGTCTTCCTCTGATGTAAAAGTACACTGTAAGTCAGTAGTAGGCTATACAGTGCCAGAGTTGCATATTAAGTGGTTCGGGGTCCTTCTGTAAGTCATTTTGGGGTACAAGTTGGTTTTGGAGAATTCTACAAGCAGCAATACCACAGGCCAAGCAATCGGCACATTCCAAATGGGCACATTTTATTTTATTTATTTTTTTTTTTTGGGGGGCATTTTTAGGCCTTTATTATCCAGTTATCCTTCTCAAAAATTGTGCCAAATCCACATCATCAGCTTGTAATGTCCAGACTGATGTCTAAAGATTGTTCAGTTAATTTTCGGCGACCGATTTGAACCCAGAATGAGTCAATTTATAATCATATGAATACATATAAGCAATGACAAAGAAAAGCAAGCACTTCCATGCATTTGTGGAAAGAATGCAGCATTGCATTGTTAGCCAAATTAATCAATGACTAAAACAAATAATCAGTGGTAATTAAAATGGATTAACTTTATGTTGGGTAGTCCAAAAAGTGTAAGTACATATCAAAGGATACATATTATACTATAGTACAGATGTAACCTATCCATTACTACATTCAACAATGTAACTACATTAAACAATGTCAATACATTGCACTATACAACATGCTGTGTGTAATTCCTCTCCAGAGCGCATGCTCTCAGAGGTGAGAGAGAGAGATTAACACAAGTCATGAATTAGTTTAATCTCAGAGGCACGGAGCAGGTAAACAATACGCAGGGTGTATGAAATGGGATTAACAGGCCACCTATATCCAGATTGTTGACTCGGGAGCAGCAAACCTTTATGTGGTCTGCTGACTGTTGTGTCTTCCTTTACTATCCTAGTAATTTTGTTTGTGATAACTATTCCCCATTATGCTTCCTGACAATGTATAGGGTTAGATGACTTTGTTGTTTTGGGAGACAGAATCATTTTAGTCATAATAATGGTTGAAAAATCAATACCACCACCCATTTGGTGAATAAATAGTTGTAGAAAGTATCATGTAAAGTTTCAGTTTGTAAAACTCCAGCAACTGGGCTCTTCCACATGATGTAATACTCTTACTTCAGTGTGAGGTCACTTCTTTCATTTGAATGTTTTCAGGAAATGATAACCTAAAACCTGTATTACAAGTATAGAGCCCAACAGTGGTTCTGTAGTGGTAAAACACGGTGTAATGATCATATACGTTTCATTTATACTTAAGGTCCCTGATCAGTATAGTTTAAAACCAGTTTTTTTTTTTCCTCCTCCCTGTTTCCTCATAGCATCAGAAAAAAAACTCATACATTATTGAGCATAACAAGGATAAGCCTTATATAATGTCATCAATTAGTAAAACTTTTTGCAGTACACACTCTGGTTTAGTACCTTCATAGAATTCATGTTTTGCAAAAGAGATGCAAACGGGTTTTAAATAAGTCTAAATATTTGCTCAGACTAAAAAGACGAATACTAGCTTACAGAATCCTCTTCTCTGTTTGTAACCCTTGTACCTTTTTTCTGAAGAATGAGCATATCCCCATAGATTATATTCTTTCCAAACAGTTCAGGTATTGTTCAGAAAAGATTTAGCGTACTCTTTTATCTTTTATAGCTGGCAAACAAAGTAGAAAGAAACACGAGAATGTAAAAAACACAGCAGCTTGGCAGAACAGTGTTGTGCTCTCTGTGAAACAGGGATATTGACTGAGGGATTAACACATTATTAGTTAGTCATTTCAATTCAAGAAATTGCTAAGGGAATATTGAATTATAGATTATATTTCAAATGAGACAGCCTTCCCTGGTAACGGCTATATCTGATAGCCCTGCATGTTAAGTGTTTGCTTGCTCGCTGCACTTTTTCTCTTTCCCACAAACTAATGACCACACAACCACACGCACAGACTTCATTACTGATGCAAACCCTTTTTAGCGTGCCACTGTCGGCTTCTCGCTCCTCTGTGCCAGCTCTCACACATCCCAGTGGGAACAGAGAAACGGGGAATGCAGTCCTTGCAGTTAGCCAAAGGTTTCCAAGGCAGCAGTAATTTTAGGCAGAAAGGGGCTCTGTAATGGGAGGCTGGTGGCAAAAGGCTGTGGGGAGGCATCAGTCTGTCGTCGTGATTCACCTGCTGTTTTAAATAACCTTGTGCAGATTCCATGCTTGTATTTGTTGTGTGTGAAGTCTTGTTCGCTGTATATTACTGTGAGACTGCTGTAGCTGCTCAGATCTTTATGCTGTAGTGCTCAGAAAGGCACAGCAGAACGTGTTCTGTGCGCGTCATGCTGCCGTAATCAGCAACTGTGGGGTCTTCCTGTGCTAGTTTAGGCAGTTGACCTCAGCATCACTGGAGAAAGTGTGCATGTGTTCTTGTGTTTGTGTGAGGGTGCACATTTCCAGCCAGTTTGTGTCTGTAATGATAGCTTACCACATACATATTTTCTCCCCATTAAGATTACAACTTTAGTGCCTAGACGTCGGCTGAGTGTGGTTTGTTAGCACTCCTCCCTGTAGTTACACATTGTTGGACTTTCTCGCAACAGGAACAGCTGGCATATTTCGGTTTCTTCTATATTCTGTCAAATAATAGGGAAAATAGACATTTGGACTGTTTGTGTTTGTGCATGTCGTCATCATCTCATTCAGTCCCCGTGTCGTAGGCTCATTAATTTCACAGCCATTTGAAGATTATTGTTATTATGTAACATGATTAGCGCTCACGAGATAACTCTGCAGCCGACTGACCAACTGGGGACTTTATATTCCATTAAACATAACAAAACTTGCAAAGCATTACAAGTCTCCTGGGCATGTGCAGGTGAAATGAAGTTGTCCACCCAGGGCTGTTGAATTTTAAATGTGCTGACTCACCTGATTATGGTATAATTTATTGTTTGCGCTGTTGATTTAGTCTTGTATGTAATTAAGTGACGTTGATGCTGTTTAAACTGCTCTAAGGTGTGTTTTTGACTGTGCCCTAGGGGTGGGGAATCGATACAGCATAGTATCGCAATATTTTCCGTGGCAATACTGTATCGATACACAGGCGCCAAGTATCGATCTTTTATTACATATGTGTTGGTCAGTTTGTCTGCTTGACAATCCCATTTTGCAGCAATACAATTGAAGTGAGATGAACAAAGAAATGTATCTGTTTACATAAAACAGATGTTGACAAAGTTTCCTTCATTTGAAATTGGGAAAAATTTGAACTTGGGGGAAAAAAGGTAATGAATTGCAATATGACGCAGAATATTGCAATATGTTTAAAATCGCAATAATATCGTATCGTGACAGAAGTATCATGAGGCCTCTGGTGATTCCCAACCTTACTGTGCCCTAAGGGGTGTAATGTTTGTGCTGTATGTTTAGACAGCAGTCCAGTAACGGCACATCTTTCCTAGGTCATCTATAGGAGGAGGCGGTCTATTGGGGCCTTAGCGTTTCCTCCTCTACCATATCAGGGTTTCCTAACTCACGGCTTCAGTTCTTGAGCAATCTTTTGTGTGAACCTGTTTAGCAGCACAAATTGTTTTGGCTATAACAAAATGTCCACAGTGAGTTAGCAGGCTAATGGAGTTTATAAAATATAGCATCAGGTAAATCCGACCCCCTCACCACACAAACTTGTGTTGTGAATAAGCAAAGGATTAAAAATATTTCATGACTGTGTGAATGGTGTCCTTTAAAACTGCTCAAAGGCAGTTTGACTATCTATGAAACCAGGCATAGCTACAGGACCCTCTTGTTTTTTATAAAGATTTTTCAGGGGCATTTTAGGCCTTATATAGGACAGCTGAAGACATGAAAGGGAGGAGAGGGGGGAAATGACAATTAGCAAAGGGCCGCAGGGCAGAGTCGAACCTGCGGCAGCTGCATCGAGGAGTAAACCTCTGTATGTGGGCGCCTGCTCTACCAGGTGAGCTACCCAGGAGCCCAGGACCCTCTTGTTGAAAGAACTCTGTGTTCTGATCCCTTTTGTAAAAGCTCCCCATTTGGGGCAATTGTTGCATAAGTAGATCCGCCTTGAGTTGCCCACGTGCAAGTGGCCATGGAGACTGTTGTCACTGTTGTATTTCCTGCCAGTAGACACTCACCAGCACCTGCAATGGCTACTGAGAGAACATGGCAGAAACAGAGAGAGGCTCTGTGTGTGTGTTACTGGCTGTGAAAAGGGGAGGGGTGCTGGAACTTGAAGGTACAATGAAAAGTAGCAAAGCCTGCCTTTGGAGCACCTTCTAGCACTTCATTTCATCCAGCTGCCTTTTTATAACTTTTGTGGTTCTTTGACACTGTATGGCTGCTGTTATTTGCTGTGTTTGCTGTCCTGTTCGATACCTACTGAGTGAAGTCTAATGCAAGTAGCCTATGTGAAGGTGTATAGCCTACCTCTGGTATTTTCCTGGTGTTCACCCCATTTTAGCTATTTTAGCTATTTTAACGGCATGTTTGCCACATTTGGACTTCATGTTGTTTTTGGATTCTTTTCCCTAGAATCGATATTCGGTAGACGGAGATTACATTATATCCGTTTCCAGCAACACAGACCAAAAGCAGAAAATGTAGAAAATCCATGTTATGTTCTTCTTTACAAATGAAATAAATGTCTGACTGACTGACTGACTGACCTGTGATGTGCATTCTTTTATTCAACTTTTGTTTTTGTTAAAGAAGGAAAATCAAAATACTCAATAATAGGGGTGGAACGGTACACAGAAGTCAGAGTTCGGTTCATATAGGCCTACCTCCGTTCAGACATCACGGTTCGGTTCGGTACAATGGAGGGAAAAGCAAAACAAAAATGCAGAAGGCAATTTTTTTTATTGTGCATGTCTCAGGCTGTCCACTGAGCTAGCTGTAACAGCTTGAAGTGCATAAAGTAAGATGTAAACAGTAGGCTAAACAATAAGTAGGCTACCCTGCATCATCTCCAGACTCCATCTGTAGGCTAGGCTAACTTGTAAATAAAATAAGACAATCAGCTAGTAGTGTGATATGGGAGACAAGCGCTGCTCTCATATGTGAATGCACAGAGCAGGGATGTTAAAAGAGTAGCTTCGGTTACACAGAGCAGTTGACGAGTTTTGGTGTTAGCTTCACATGCTAACGGCGGAGCTAAGAGCTAACGGCGGAGCTAAGAGCTAATAGGTACCGGAGCAAACGGCGAAGCAAACGGGCCTGGAGGCCATTTGTGGTCGAGGCGAGAAGGGATACAGCTACGTCCGTGTTTGGTTGTAGCCTATATGGAAGGGACTAGTTTGCTTCGTGTGGACTCGACATGTAGGTGGAGCTCGGGAGCTTCAGAGCTAAGGGCAGGGCTACAGATTAGGTGTCCCTAAAGAACGGCGTGTCTAACAGTAGTTCCGCATTACATTAATTAATTTGCACGCAAGTTTTTTATTTATTTTTATACCGTGTATTCTCTGTGTAAATTCATGTACCGAACCGAGACGCCCGTACCGTTTCAGTTCAATACGAATAGCCTAGTCCTACATGTAGCCTACCGTTCCACCCCTACTCAATCATATTTAATCGCAATAGCCTACTTTTAGAATCAGAATAAATGAAAATCACACTGTAGCCTAATCTAATCAGCACCCATGTATCGTGAAAGAATCGAATTGGGACAAAAGCATATCGTCCCAGCCCTATGATCTATCCAACCTAGAGGTATTAAGATACATTGCCAAGTCATGTATGGTCCTATAGGCCTACATCTTTTATGTAGTCTGAAGGACATGGTTGATATTAAAAAAAAAAAAATATATATATATATATATATATATAAAATGAGTTGCAGATGTCTGCCTTAATACTTATTTATGCATAAGCACCCACATACTGTACTGTCACGCCATGCAAGTCTCGGCATGTGGATTTGGGACACACAGATGCACAGATAAGACATGCATGATTTCATGGCATTGTGTTCAAGACGGACAAAGTTTTATTTCCTATAATTTGCGATATAAAATTACATTTCTTTGTGTTTTTTGATTTGCAGACAAAAAAGCAATTTTATGATATCACTTTCAGTTTTCGGTCAACTAAAAAATGCACTTATTAGATTTAACAACTATATACTGTATTGATGAATCAAAAGAATAACAGAAGCGGTGTTTCCTCTATGTTGATTTTGTAGTGGCGGCCCACCATGGCAAAGTTTCTGCCACCACGGTATCAGAAATATGGCTGTACAAAAAATTTAGTCGCGGTTGCCTTTTAAATGATCCTGCCGACATAATGCACCCCCCGTTGGCTGCCGCTCACATTGCAATTTAACAACAAGTAGAACTATTCAGAGGTTATTGGGCCCGTCCAGTTTTAACTCCACATACTGTAGTGTTGATGTAGTTTATTGTCAAAACATTCGCTTTCTTCTGAGTCGACTGTTAAACGAACCGCTCCACCAAAAACGTCATGCGGTGGGTCCGTTCTAAGTGTAGACCTGTTATAGATGTTAAAGCGCCCATATTATGCTCATTTTCAGGTTCATAATTGTATTTTAAGGTTGTACCAGAATAGGTTTACATGTTTTAATTTTCAAAAAACACCATATTTTTGTTGTACTGCACAGCTCTCTCTCATTGCTGCAGATCCTCTTTTCACCTGGTCTCTGTTTTAGCTACAGAGTGAGACCTCTTTTTTTCTTCTTCTTCTGTACTATCTTTGATTGCACTCGCACATGCTCAGTAGCTCAGATGTAGATCATGTCAGCTAGCTAGCTCCATAGACAGTAAAAAGTCTGTTTCTCCAACTTCGGTCAGTTACAAGGCAGGATTAGCTGGGAGACTTCTAAATGAGGGCGCACATGGAAGTAGTTCTTTTGTAGATTATGGTGAACTTGTGTGTGTTGTAGCAGTGCTTTGCTATTGAGAACGAGGTAGCATGCTAGCGTTAGCATGCTAACGCTAATGCATGCTAACGCTACGAGCTAACGGTTGCGGTTAGCCAGCTCGTTTCGGCTTGTGACGTCACAAGCCAGTGCCGATTTTGAACAGCTCACCCGGAGACTGAAGGCAGGACACATTCAGAAACCGTATCTCACTCAAAACAGCATGGATGGATTTTTTTCAAAGTTTGTATGTGTGTGGAAGCACCAGAGACACAAAATAACTCCCCAAATCCCATATATTTTAGTTTGGACAGACCTTCCCCCACTGCTAAAAAAAATCCTAAAGGAAACACTGATAGAAGATTCTAACGTACTAATTGGTCGCAGTAAAATCCTCTACATGAGACGACCTCCCTTTGTCTAACTGAGAGGTCTAATCAGCTGCCAGTGGGTGCATTACACCTCGAAAAATGTAGTGGTAAAACCTTTCCTTTCACCCACTGTCTGCTTATGACTGGAGGCTCAGTAACTGAGTCGGTCTTTCTGTTGTTGTAGCAGAGGTTAGCGCTGCAGGATGGCAACTCTAGTTGTTATATGTGAGGAGACAGAGCTGGACTGGCACTCCAGAGCACACTATTGTTCCTGCCCACTGGTCATGGAGACTGCAGAGCACACTGAGCTCTCTGGCCTGCTGGCCTTCCTATCTCCCAGCTGCATGGCTCTCTGTATGTTAATGCTTTACGCTGGCAGCTTTTTATAACATGAGAAATGTGAAGTAGTCCGAGTGAGCCAAAAACTCGAGGTGGATCCAGCGTGAGGTGAAATGAGTACACCAAAAGTATCCAAGGCGAGCGCATGGCAGCAGGGCTTGCCAATCAGAACAATATCAAATCCAGATTGCAAAGAAATGTCCCTAGATAACAATAATGAACATAAGATGCTTGGTAGTGAGTGTGGTTTGTGTGGTGTGTGCTAATCAAGATCCAGTCAGACTGCACTTTATACAAGTTTTCTTTAGTTAGGCTGCAGTTTGTTTTGGCTTCTCACAACTGTGGTACACAGAATCATCGATTGGTCGAGAAAGAACAAGTAAACACAAAGTAGACTAATTAAATGCTTCTACTCATTAATGAGTAGAATAAGTAACAACTGGGTAACTAAAAAAAACAGATATCTGCTATTGCTAGCACAGTATTTAGAGTAAAGTCTGAATGAAGAGAGTAATGACTGGAGAATAGTATAAAGCAGAGACACATGGTCTGCCTCTGTCTTGTTTGTTTTTTTCTTAATTAAAAAAAAAAGAAGGAAAAATCCAACCTTTAAGGACACCAATTGTCTTTGTGAATGAACAATGTATCGTGAATAAATAAATGTTCTTCCTTAAAATACAGGGGGCATAAATCAGTACACCACCATGTAAAATTCCCATAGAGGCAGGCAGATGTTTATTTTTAAAGGCCAGTTATTTCATGGATCCAGGATACTATGATCCTGATAAAGTTCTCTTGGCCTTTGGAATTAAAATAGCCCCACATCATCACATACCCTTCACCATACCTAGAGATTGGTGTGTTTTATTTCAGTTAGCCTAATAGCTGGTTTGATTTGCATTGAGAGATGATTTTATGGAAAGTACCCCATGCCAATCTCTAGGTATGGGGAAGGGGATGTGATGATGTGGGGCTATTTTATGCATAGTATCCTGGATCCATGAAATAACTGGCCTTTAAAAATAAAAATCTGCCTGCCTCTATAGGAATTTAACATAGGGGTGTGTATACTTGTACTCCATGTATTTTAAGGAAGAACATTTATTTATTTACGATACATTTTTGATTCACAAAGGAAATTGGTGTCCTTAAAGGTTGGATTTTTCCTAATTTTTTTTAATTAAGGCATTAAGATCAATTTCCAAAAGATGATTTTTTTCATTCCTCTTTTTAGTCAACTTTAGCATGGGTGTGTAAACTTATGGAAGCCACTGTAAAACGGATGGAGTGTCCTCTGTTTCAGTTTTGTGCTATTCCATATTGTCTCTTACTTCCTTAACTTGGAAAATAATTCAGTAGGCGCATTTTAAGTAGGATGTCCTGAGGTAAATCTTGTTAACCTTGCAACTGTCTTTGCAAAGTGCTTTTCACTGCTCATCAAGATATGTTTGCCTTGTGAATTTTGTGTCATAAACTTGCACAACATTCTTGTAGATTTGTTTAAAAAAAGAGAGGATGAAGGTAAATAGTTAAAACGCTTGCAGTTGTGTGCGATGAGCCCCATAACTGTATCACTTTGCAAAAAGACTGAATTCAAATACTCTTTTCTTTATTTTCTGGCTGCAGGAACTTCTTTGTAGGATCGTGTTGCTCACATGTTTTTCTGGGAAAAGGTAGGCCTGCAGTGAGAGTTGAGTGCAGGCCAGTAGCCTGAGGCTCTGTCAGTGGTTAGAAAGAAAATGCCACTGCTGTACTAGTGAAGAGTACTCTGAGGGTGGAGATTGCTATTAAAGGTAGAAACTTGCATCAGAGCACACTGTAGTGTTGCTGCGTGTGTTTGCCTGTGTGCGAAGAGTTGATTGATTTGATTATATGACAAGTGAGTATTCAGTTTAAACTTTGTTTTTTGTTTGAAACTTCTGTGGTTCTACACTTAACATATTTGAGCAATCATATTTGATTGCTCAAATCAAACTGTGCAAGTGGTAAAATAGGAGTTGCTTTGCTTTCTGCTACCTTCCTATAGAAAGGCACTGCTTTCCCCCTCTTGAAAATGCTCTGGTTTCTTATCTTCCCCTCCCCCTCTCTGACTCACTGCTTTTTACGTTATGCAGCTACCGACCAGACTGGCTGTTATGCTTGTACTGTGTGCGGTGGTCTCTTTTCTTTAGTCTTGAATTCAGTAAGTATGGGACTTTGTACATGTGTGCCTTTTTTTTTCTTTTTTTTCTTCTTTTTTTTAAACCGTCTGGGTGAAGGCAATGTACAGAAACATACCCTGCCCATTGTTGACACACACAGGGCTTAAGAACATTGTGTACTGAAGCTAATAATGGCATGTTTTGCTTACGCTTGCATAGAAAGACATACCAATACCATCACATCTACTTTCCTCACGCCGCTTGCTGAATACAAGATCCCATTATCTTATTTCACAGGCCAAAATAATTAGATTTGTAATGGACATCTGAATCAAATGGGCAATATACAGTAGGCTCATTGTTTCAAATTTGCTAAATATGTAGGTGCTGCTGTGGAGTGTAATGTATTGTTGAAAACCAAAATATCACAGTATTTCTGTCCGTTTTTAAGGTTTCCTTGCTCTAGGAGGCGACTGTTTGCATTGGAGTATGTATGGTCAATGTAAATGTTCCACCACGCTGCTGCAGCACATGGGTACATTGTGTACTGAGGTGAATGTTTGATGAGTTTTTGTTCTCCCGCCATGCCTGACGACGCATACATACTGACTAAGCATGCAGGCGTATTGTTGTATCCACACCCACCCATGCTAACCCCCTCTATCAAAGTGGCTTTTCCTATCAAATACCATTATATCACATGGCTGCATCCTTCAGTCCCATTGTCCTGGGCCGATGTTCCTGATGTCAGATTCCCAAGCCTCTTTGATCCCCGTCTGACTGGGACTGCTGCGATGCTTCACAGTGTCACAGCTCCACCGTTGCCACCATGCTGTGACCATGGGTCTTTTGTCTAGCTCGGTATCAGGGAAGAGATGCGCGTTTAATTTTACTGCTGATAAATATGCAAACACTTACGAGAGATAGATATAAGACAAACATATTAGATTCCACCTCTTTTTTATGAGTTCTCTTTCTCTATTCAAGCCAGATGATATAATTACTTAATTGTATAAACGGTAACTTAAAGGAGAATTCCGGCCAATTTTTTTACGTTAATCTTGATCGCTATAGCTATTCGAGTACTTTCGATAGAAAAAAACCCCGACCAGTATCGAAAGTACTCGCCTAGCTATAGCGATCAAGGTTAACGTGAAAATTGGCCGGAATTCTCCTTTAAACAGATGTCAAATATAAGCTTGACACATTTATGCATTTACAGGACCATTGTTTCATGGTGTCTCTGCTCAGACCCTCTCTGCCAGTCTTGTCTCAAGGTGTTCATTTGTACGTTTATCACTGAAGATAATGTTGTATCGTGTACCTGACTTGGTGCTATTGTTGTGTTATTGAGGTTTAAGTGATGCAACAAAAGTTGTTGCATCAGGGATTTAGTGGTCAACACACAGATTTCAAATGTTAGCGAGCTGCAGGCATGTTGGGTGAACGTAACCCTACAGAAGCAGCAGTCTCTCTTCTACCAGGTGACTTGGCCCCTACTTGGTGCTTCAGGCTAACTTCCAAATAGAGGTGTGTCTGTTCATTCACATTACTTCTAGGAAAACATCTCCTGTGTAAATTTTGAAGCTTTACATGCGTCACAGAGCCAGAGTAGTCAAAGAAAGATCCTTATAGATCAGGGTGGCAAACAAGCATTACAAGTAGTCTAAACTAGTGTGGATTATAAAGGCCTCTTTACAGTCGCCGGTCCCGACTGGTCGCGCTACAATGTGACGTCAAAATGACGTAGATCTCGCTGGCGCGCCAGGATTTAAAGTGCACCACAAGTTCTCTCTTGTGAACTTACTGGGTTAAGATGAGTTCTTTTATGGCGAATGAAAGGCGTGATCCGACGAAGTCGGTCATCGAATCGCTGTGCAGACATTCTGAAGTATTCAAAGTGCTTCTCTTCGTCTATCATCCTCATTTGTTTCACGAGGATATTGAACTCACCATATTTATGTCTGGCATTATTCGACAAAGGAGGAGTTTCTTTGCAAGCAGGCTCAAAAGCAGCTGTTCTTCGACTCCAATAATATCATCTTAGCCACTGTTGACATTGTCAATGCTGCTGCCAGTTCTGCCATTGTTTACCTTTTTTCTTCTAGTCCGTAGAAATGGAGCTCAACAGTGACCGCCCACTTTTTTTCGGTTCTGTCTCCGAAAGTGTTTTTCCCCATTCAATTGTTTCATTGACGTTTCGAAAATTGCTTATATATAGAGTTTAAGTCTGGAACCAAGCCAACCAGCTACGACATGAATAGTGAGCCTAACACATTTGATTTGGTGCAAAAAAAACATTTTGAAAAACGGCAAAAAAGGCAAAGGTACAAGACCGTGTACAGAAACTATCATAGACTTCAATGGTAGAAGCTTGCTCTAGCCGTTTGCGGGTGCGGTAAACGTTTCTATGGTAACAGCGAGTTGGACCAATCGGAGACGTTGCTGTTACGCTTAGGATTGTGGGTAGTGTAGTTTTTCTCCATTAAATCGCGGCTAAAACATGTTTTTTCTTAAAACAAGGTTGATTTCATACGGACTTCTAGCTTCTACAGGAGCAGAAACCTTCGTTTCACAACCACCTAGCTCGGGGTCAGTCTACCTCCGATGGTTTAGACATTATGACTGATATTCTAAATCCTTATGGAGAAAATCAATGGGAGTTTTACTTCCGGAGTCGGCTGTGGGCAGGACTGTTGAGGTCTATAGCAAAGTCGGTAGCCTTTCCTCAGTTGCGACACCTCTGTTCAGGAGAACACTGCAACTAGTGTCGCGACCACCACGCGCGAGCATAAATAGTCACACTGTCGCGCGACAGGTCGGGAATGGCGAGTATACCGCACGTTTAAAGTGCCCATATTATGAAAAAAAAAATCACTTTTTCTGGGATTTGGGGTGTTATTTTGTGTCTCTGGTGCTTCCACACGCATACAAACTTGGAAAAACATCCATGCTGTTTTGAGTGAGATACGGTTTCTGAATGTGTCCTGCCTTCAGTCTCCGGGTGAGCTGTTCAAAATCGGCAGGGCTTTTTACGTCACTAGCCAAAACGAGGTGGCTAACCGTAGTATGCTAGCGCTAGCATGCTAGCTCGTTCCGAATGGCAAAACAATGCTACAACACGCACTAGTTCACCATAATCTACAAAAGAACTACCTACATGTCCCTGTTCTGCAGGTATTCCACGCAAAGTTGGAAGTGCGCCCTCGTTTAGAAGAAGTCTCCCGGCTAATCCTGCCTTGTACTGACTGAAGTTGGAGAAACAAACAGCTAGCTAGATGATGTAGTCCTTACCTAGCTACTGAGCATGTAGTCTATACGTAGCTACTGCGCATGTGCGACTGCCAACAAAGATGTTACAGCAGTGAGAGGTCTCACTCTGTAGCTAAAACAGAGACCTGAACACAGGGTGAAAAGAGGAGCTGCAGCAATGTGCAGTACAACAACAATATGGTGTTTTTTGAAAATTAAACCATGTAAACCTATTCTGGTACAACCTCAAAATACAATTATGAACCTGAAAATTAGCATAATACGGCCGCTTTAAGAGTATGTGGCCCCTCATTATATTAGTTGAACTCAAGTGTGTTATCAAACTCATTATCTGGCTTTAAGAAGAAACGGGATAGGTTTGCCATCTGACCGGGGGGGTCTGTACTACACACTACACTAAATATCAAATTTAAATATATAATTAATACATCTCTGTAGTGCAGACTCTGTACTACACACTACACTAAATATTAAATTTAAATAATTAATAAATAACCAGCTTTTCAAAATAACAGTTGCAATATGCTCATTAAACTATTTTCGAAAAAAAGTGCTGTAACAATTTTACTGGCATGGCTCCCATTCTCCTCAAACTGTGCTGAGATAACATAGCTCAGCCCATAGCTTCACTCACTCAAAGCAGATAGTATGCGTGAAATAAAAACGGGACATGTAATTTCACTGTGTGTAGTGTTAACTACGCTAACTAACCGTGTATTGTGAACAGCGTGTAGTGATTAAAAAAAAAAAAAACAGACAGCAGCTGTGTCTCAAAGACCGGGCAGCAGCCGGGACGTTGAGAATCCACGCGCGAGAGGTGATGGATATTTCCAGTCACTTCGTTGAAACGAGAAGAAAGCTTCACTGATGTGAAGAATAGGACTTTTTGTAGGCACTTTGCTGTTCCTAAGGATGTTTTCACACCTATATTTTGATTGCTTTGGGCCAAATCAGCTGATATGTTTGTAAACTTGGAGCGGTTTCCCCCTTGGTTCGGTTTCGTTTCACACGGACGAAAATCCAAGCGTACCAAATTTGCATAATTACAAATCACACAAGAACTTTCACTCCGCTTATTCGTCAGATGTGTCTGGGGCGGGAGCAGGAAAGTAAACCCACGACGAAGGTCCCGTGTTCTGGACTAGTGCATATATTTCTTTCATCTCCATGGTCCAACCAGCTCGTTTCATTTAAGTAATTAGACATTGTTTCGTGAGCGGCTATGTCTGCTCTGCTCACCGAGTAGGGGTGTCACGATTCTCCAAATCCTCGATTACATTTTCGATTCTAAGGTCACGGTTTGATTAGATTCTCGATTTTTCCTTTTTTTTAATTTTTTTAATTTTTAAAGCACAGGTTGCTATGCCATTTTTAGACTAGACTTGTATGTAATATAATATCTGACCTTTGTACCACACTACATTGTCAAATTTCATCAACATTCATTAACAACATAACGTAACAATAACATGTCTTTAGTCAATTGGAAACTTCACAATTTGTCACTAAAGTAAAAAGAAGGAAAAAAAACAATCCTGAGGGCAGACGCTTCGCACCACACGGAGTTTGGCGTTAAAGCCCCCAACGTCGTATTCCAGGCAGCGCTGCCTGGAAGGCACTAGGATTAGGCAGTGGTTATGGTTGAAGACGACGGTCGCAGCGCTGCCTTGAAGGCTGAGTTGGGGACTTAAAACACCATCAAGCCAGCACAGCAGCTGAGCAGACCGATAGCAAAGAGGGCAAAGAGGGCATTTTGCTAACTTGTTGCTCTCTCTAATATAACCAATATAAGCTGCTCTGTTTAGGCTACAAAACGTGCATGCATGCTGAAATTCAACCGGTTTTGTTGGGATAAAGCTGTAAGCAAAGCTAGCTGCTAGGCTAATGTGCAATGGTAAACACACAGAATATGGTACACACACATAGCAGAGCTTGCAAACTCTGGCTTTTTTGTCAACAACGCGAACATTGTCAACATAACTCACTGGAAATCCAAAATACTTCCACACTTTCACACACTTCAGTGAAAGAGGAGGGGGCTGAAGTTCTGTCGATGGGTCTCCTGCATCTGCGGTTGCCATGCTATCTTTTGACTGGCTCTAGCTAAGTTACAGGAGGTTGACTGACTCGCAGCACTTCAACGCGTGTTTTTTTTTTCCCGCTTGACAAGCCGACCGGACGGGACATGGGGGCGTGGCAGTATCGACGATTCCATTTTTTTAATTTGAAATTCAAGATTGTGACTTCATTTCGATCGATTTCGATTTAAAATCAAACTCGTGACACCCTTATCACCGAGACTTTGCTCTGCTCTGATGGTGTCTGTCAGCTACAACTTTAGCTGCGGCTGGTTTGACAATGGGAATGCGAGTGACGGACGGCGAGCTTGACTGCTGTCTGGATACGCTTGTTTGGTGCGTGCCTGCGTGCGTGGTTCAAAATTAACTTATTTGTCTGGTGAATGTCATTTTATCAGCTTTTGTTTTTTGGCTGGTGACGCTCGATTGGTTGGGGTTAGGCAGTGACCTCGAGTGGTTATGGTTAGGATAGCCGATTGGTCAGGGGATAGGATCTGTACAAATCGGGTTACGTTACCTTGCGTAAGCATGGACGCCTGGCCAATAGTAATGTGTGAATGCTATTGAAGGGCGGGTCTTGGCGTGACCATAGTAGGATTCGTAAATACACGTTCATGACAGGACAGGAAAAAGGCGAGGGCTAATGTGTCTGCAGCAGCAAGGTAGAAAACATGAACTTCCAATCCCTCACATCTTTCCCTTGACCCCACTGTTGGTGATATTTCTGTCAGTGGAGTCTCTCAAAACCAAATGTAGGATAGGAAAGGTGGTAGGGTCCGGTTCAGAAATGTGTTTGTGTGGGTGAGTTAGGGAGCTATTCACCAGTTAAGATGCGTTGTCCTGGTTGCCCCAATGATGCACCGGTGGAGAGGATTATGGAGGATCAGCTGGCTTTAGAACAAACTGCTGCTCTACATTTTTGCATGCTTTAATGTGGAGGAAAGTTAAAATGCACACGCAAACTTACACACACACACAAACACACAAACACGCTCAGTCCTAAAGGCTGGGCTTTTAGGCTCTGCCCCCACTTATCCTCCTAACAGTGACGACATGTTTTTGTCTGCCTGGCAGATGAACTGGCCTACTTTTACTGGCAAACCTCCCTGCCCCACAATCCATCTCTGCCCACGTGGATCCTGGATTCTCTCTCCTCACCTCTTTTTCTCCCTATCTTCGTGCGTGCGTGCGTGTTCGTTCTCACCAAGCATGGGACTAAGCTTTGGTGAATTGACAAATCAGTTTATAAGGAAACTTGTAATATCATCATGCTGTTCTCCATCAGCCTCTTAACTCCTCTCCCATCACTACACATCGTATATCAAGATAATCGGATCCTCAGTGAAAAACATCACACGACTCTCCGACTTTGGAAAAATAGAAGACAAATGCACTATTCACACACTCATTAAATTCATACTCGAAACCATAGTAACATAAACTCAGTGACTTCACTATTTTGTCAACCAATTTCTCTTCTCCCTGTTATTATGCTTTTATTCATTTATCTATCGCCTCTCTATGTTATATTTATATATGTTGTCACAGCATTTGACACAGTGACACAGTTAAGTTGTTTTCATTTAAGACAATTAAGGAGGGTAGGGACTTAGTGTCCATCACATGCTGTTGGTTAATTAAAGTGTGTGTGTGTGTGTGTGTGTGTGTGTGTGTGTGTGTGTGTCAGAAGCTGGTCTGAGATTTAGGCCAGGGAAGGGAAAGGCAGCAAGTAATCTGCCCTGACCCAGGTTATATATAGTTTGTGTGTTGCTGTGTCATGCTTTAAGAAAGCGTATTGTGTGTGTGTGTGTGTGGGCAGAGTGATAAAACTCTTGATCTAAAAATCAAACACTGAAAAAGGGAAGAATAAATGATGGAGAGAGAGAGCACGGCCCAAGGCTATAGGGAGCAACACACGCACACATTTACACATTCACACATTGTCATTCTTGACACCTCTGAAAACTTTTAGTCACCAGGCAAACATCCTGCCTGAGAAGAGATCAGAGCGCACTATGCATGCCATGCAGCTGGTGATATCAGTTGACTCCCTGCTGGCAGATGAATCCATCCTCAGACTGTTGTCTCTGCAGTTTTGTCTGCTCTGTGTCAACCCAGTCGGTTGGTACGGTACAGTTGATTTATACCATGTCTATTGCTTCTGAATGGCCCTTAAGCCAACAGGAAATATCAGGGGATTTGGCTGTTCGGAACCGGCAGAGACAGCGTATCAGGACATGTAGCCAGTGTGTCTGCTGTGCATCTTTGCAAAGCTCAGTTGCTTTTAATTGTGTTGTTGTGCATTGAAAGGCAGTATGATGGCATACAAAGTAGAAAGCTGTTTTCAAAGGTTATGGCCCAGGTTGTAGTTGTGTCCCCCCAAACAAGACACAGACTCCATCAGAGCTTTATACGTGCCCATTGCAGAAACATGAGATGTTTCTGCAATGGGTGACAAAACAGGTGATAATGTCCTCTTCAGCAGGGCTATACCGATGTAGCTTTTTTTATTTTTTTTGCATGTCTCTGGTACTTCTGCACAGTTGCAGATAAAGACTAGGCTACACTAATATTATTAGTATTATACTCGTGGCTGCATAGGATTGTTTCCGACTCGTGTGATCCAAACATTTCCAATAACTCCAGAGCGTCGTTCCTGTCAGAGCATAATGTTGCTATATATATTCATCATTATTTTATGCCCTTATTGGGTTAGCCTGCTGCCTACATGTATTTATGTTGACAAAACCGACGAGTTATATTCTTTTAAAAAAAAAAAAGTCAGTTTATTAAAAAAAAAGAATAACTTACTGATAAATCACTTTATTCAAATTCAGCATTTTGTCAGAAGATTTTTTTTTTTTTTTTTTTAGGGTGATGACGCCATAAAATATGACAGACGTTCTAAACTTCATACGAAAACCTCAATAGAAGCTTTGAATGTAGGAAACCCCCCCCCCCCCACACTTTCAGGAATATTACATAGTGAGCATGAGCATGAAAGCCTGAAAGACTTTTTTAAAAACCCCAGGTGCTTCTGAAGTGGAACAGGAAACAGGGATAGAGAAAGAATGAGGAAGAGCGTATTTGCCTTGCCTTGCCTTATTTGACTCATGAGTCTTGCCTGAGGCTCTTCCTTCATTAGCTTGGCATTGACCCACTACTGTATATTGTACATATGCCACACTTTCTCTGCATTTTGCTCCATTTTTGGGTCATACGATCCCCCTCCTACTGTTGCATAACCAGTTGAGTTAAAAAGTAGGCCACGGTACACCCCCAAAGCAGATTGGCCCCTTTATCACCTTTTTTCTCTCTCTTCGTCTGCTCCCTTTTTTTTTTTTCCATCTGTAGGAGGTACATCAACACTCAGGTCTTTCTATTCACTCAGATGACTCTGAGTGGGGGCGAGACTGCGTCATTCCTACTTGTTTCACAGTTGGGGCTTGGGTTTACATGTTGCAAAGTAAATAACAGGGCATTTGTGGTCTTGAATTGCTCCACATGTTTTAATCTCTGTATTTGAATTTCTGTTATTTAGATAACACTCAGTGACAGGTTGGCAGGTTCCAGTTAAACATTGGTTCTTTTAGTCACATCGCGGAAGTCAATGCTATTTGCATCTATCGTTAAGGATATTTATACAGGATTGTTTACTCTGTGGTGTGTTAAACCTGCACTGTGGTATGTGATCTGTTTGTCCCTTATGTGTATTTACCTATTTTATACAGTCTATGGTATTTACACAAGTGCTGTCTTATCTGGGTGATTGGTCGGAGAGAATCGTCCCTAATCACTGTGTCATCATTGCTATCGCGACAGACGGGGGGGGGGGTCCTGAACAAACCCGCCATTTTTAAATAGTTTAGTTTTGTTGCCTCTAGCTTCTTTTGAAACAAAATGTGTCTTCTGGCTGTGGCAACAGCCACATGCCAAGAATCAAAAACGACACACCATCAACGTTTTGTGTGTGTGTCGTGCTAGGTCACAGCAGTTTCTTGCGGCTGGTCGTCATAGCGACCAGCCAGGCTCGCCTCACTCATGAGGCGGTACTAAATCTGCAATGGAAAAAGGAGGACAGGGCACCGCGGCCGAGCCGAGTAGAGCTGGTACTAGCAGCGGGTAAGCGCCATAAGTGACTGTAAAGCCTTACTTGTCCTTATCTGAAAATAGACTGTGAAACAACCAAGGTTTGTTTCAGAGAATATGCAGGAACAAAGAGGCCTTGATACACAATAAACACATCACTATTTTGCAAAGTATTCAGACCATACCAGACAATGTGAGACTTTAAAAAAAAATATGTAAAGCGATTCTAAGGCTTTGTGGCATCCAGTGCAAAGATGCTAGTAGTGATATTTTGAAGGCTTCTGGTAAAGGGATCGTGCAAACATTCTACAGGGACCCACACTAGTGATGCTTTCCTGTAAGCACCTTACAGCTGCAAAGTTCTAACCAAAGAGGGATGAAATCTGTCATATAGGATTGTGTGTAAAAAATAAAAAAGTTGGGATACAATAAATGTTTTTTTAGTGTGTGAATAGTGATATGCATGTCAAGGATTCTGACTGCATTGTCCTATAACCACACTTTTAAACCGGTTCCGGGAGGCTCCACACAGAGCTTTTGCCATAGCCTACATAAATGGCCTGACGTTTATATTTGTGCGTTGGTGTGTGCGTCCCGCATGTATGTGTGGGTAGTGTGTGGAAGAGCGAGTGTGCGAGAGAGACGGTGATTAGCTTCAGAGCGAGTAGCGACTCTAGAGTCATAGTGAGAGAAACAAAGAGTCTCCCCTGTTCTTTCTGACCACGGTGGGAAATATGTAGCAGGAAAAGTTAACCCTCTCCTTGATTTCATGTTGTTTATGGAGAAGGAGAACCCAGAAATGAGTATTGGGGGGGAAATGCGACATTAGGGGCTTTCCGACCGGAGGGATTTTTGCAGTTCTTAGAACTAAACGTTCCTAGAACACTTTTTCGTCGTGTTCCAACAAGAAAAATTTGGGGATTTTTAAGTTCCTCTGGCCTCAGTAGCGTACTTTTTTTAGCTCCTACTTCAGAGCAGGGTCTTTTCCCTTTTCCTAGGTGTACGTGATTGGTCGAACTTATAAGTCACACCCACTGCCAACTCGGAAACTTGCAGATAGAGCAACAACCAACAACGGGACATTTTTAACAATTTTCACCATCTTATTCATCATTAAAGTCACTTCTGACAACGTTTTAGGCGAGAAATTAACTGTTTAGATTTCGAATATAGGCAGTCTTGCAAAAATTGATGCCGAATTGACAATTTGCTTCAAAGTTTTCGGAGTTGAGAAGCTCCATGAAGGGAGGCGACAGCCAGCAAGCGCCTGCCCCGGCCTCTAGCTCGTCGCTCGGCCAGTCTTGCTCAGACACCTCGCTGTGAGCTGGAGGTCTCTCAGACCGCTCTCGTAAATAAGAGGCTTTTATTTCGCCGTTGACGGTTCGTTTGTTTAAATATCACAACACATGTCCATCATGAGATTGACGGGAACCTGTCGTTAACTGTCTTTTCGGAGTTAAACTCCACAAGCGTGTCCTGCGGCTCGCCCGGCCGTCACACACACACACACACACACACACACACACACACACACACACACACACACACACGTCCACAGCGCAGCAGGCAGAGCGGGGGTCTGTTCGAGTATAATAAAGCCCCGTCTGTGTTTAGCAAAACATTATGTGAATTACTACGAGAATGGGACGTGCATTTAATATAGGAAAAGTGCACAAGTATTAGCATCATTTATTGTTGTTGTATGTGGCGCTAAGGTCTAGTGACGATGCTATAAAGACCGTTGCCGTGCTTGCGTCACTCCCTTACCCCCCCTCCAGTCCCTATGGCCACTTGGCCAGTGGGAATGCAAACGGAAAAAAAGATTTTTGGGGGAGATAAGTTCTTAGAACTGCTTAGAAGTGTACTTTTCCTCTTAAAAAGTACAAGTGCTATCCGGTCGGAAAGCACCGAATACCAAGCAGTACCATACCAAGTATGTCCGTTTCTCCACGTACATACAATACCTACGTACGTACCCGCGGCGTAGTTCTAACGCAGAAGCATAAATCACGCTTTACGGTTTGTCTGGTCTGGAGGTCATCCCCGTCCTTTTTTTTTAACATTGACTTGACTTGGGCTGTCTCTGTACCACTTTAAGTTCCCAACTTGTTCTCTATCTCTCTATTGTTCGCTTGTCTCTGGATTGATACATACAGTGATCAGCATAGGTGAATACACCCATGCTAAAGTTGACTAAAAAGAGGATTAAATCTTAATGCCTTAATTAAAAAAATGAGGAAAAATCCAACATTTAAGGACATCAATTTTCTTTGTGAATGAAGAATGTATCGTAAATAAATAAATGTTCTTCCTTAAAATACAGGGGGCATACGTCCGTACACCCCTATGTTAAATTCCCATAGAGTCAGGCAGATGTTTATTTTTAAAGGCCAGTTATTTCATGGATCCAGGATACTATGATCCTGATAAAGTTCCCTTGGCCTTTGGAATTAAAATAGCTCCACATCATCACATCCCCTTCACCATACCTAGAGATTGGCATGGGGTACTTTCCATAAAATCAGCTCTCAATGCAAATCAAACCAGCTATTAGGCTAACTGAAAAAAACCCACGCCAATCTCTAGGTATGGTGAAGGGGATATGATGATGTGGGGCTAAGGGAACTTTATCAGTCAACTTTAGCATGGGTGTATTCTAGGGGTGGGAGGAAAAAATCGATACAGCATAGTATCGCAATATTTTCCGTGGCAATACTGTATCGATACACAGACGCCAAGTATTGATCCTTTATTAAATATGTGTTGGTCAGTTTGTCTGCTTGACAATCCCATTTTGGAGCAATACAATTAAAGTGAGATGAACAAACAGAGAAATGTATCTTTTTAGATAAAACCGATGTTGACAGTTTCTTTTTGGGGACATCATATGAAATTGGGAAAAACTTGAAGTTGGAACAAAAGGTAATGAATTGCAATACACTGGCAGAATATTGCAATATGTTTAAAATCGCAATAATATCGTATCATGACATAAGTATCATATCGTATCATAAGGCCTCTGGTGATTTCCCACCCCCCTAGTGTATTCACTTATTCTGAGCACTGTATACATGTGCAGGAAGGCCAATTTATGAATAATGTTATAATAACTTTCAAAGGTTTTATAGCCCACACAGGGTTTAAGTGCTGTGAGATACTGCATTTTGCAAGAGGGATCGGAAGGAAGTTTGTTGCAGTTTTGTCTTGATTTTTCAGTTCTATTTTATTAAAGTTCCTCCATAAAGTGTAAATGGCTTGGCCCTATGACACTGAACACGTAATTGGAAGGCCTTTTCTCTTGTTTTAGTCTACCCTGATAGTCAGTTACTGAGTTACTAAATAAAAAGGTTACATTTTCATAGGCTTGAAAATATTTTTACTTTGTCGACTTTTGATTTGAGTTTAGACATTAATTATCTTTTTTTTTTTTTGCATGTTCTTATAATTTGCTGGCATTTAGTTTTACAGCAGTCTGTTGCATAATTTTGTACGTGTCATCTTCCCTGTACATCCGTGGGTGTTTTAGTGGTTGAGGGTGGAGGGGGGGGGAACAGGAGACATTTGAAACGCAGGCCAACATAGTTTAAAGCTATGGATCTAAGTTTAGCCAGGAGTCTATATTAGCCTGTGGTTCCTATTTACTCCATAGTATCTGTACACTGCTCTGCTCTTAGGTTTCCCTCACTAGCTTAGTGGCCCACCCCCAGCCCTTTTTGGGAAGGTGTATATTACGAGCATATAGGAACGTAGAGCGTACTGTTCATCAACAGGGACCCAAAACACACGGTAAAGATCATGTCCTGGTGTCGGAGTCAGCTGTGCCTCAGAGTTGAGGAGCTAGGGCTTTTTTTACCTGGACATGCACGTTTTAACATTCAGACGGTGGTAAATCCATCACAGAGAATGCAGAGATGGTAACTTCTCTACCAAGCCTCAGGCATCTTTACTGCAACATAGCCAGAGGACCGTATCAGTAATGGGTCAAAACTCTTAACAAATTTGGTAAATGGCTTGTTGACTTGAGTAGCTTTTAATGTTTGTATTAACACCTTGTTTTACTGTGTTGTCATTTGCTCATAAATCTGATAGTGTTTACAGCACAGCTTTCATAAGATCCTCTTACAAATGAAGTCTCAGGCAGATGTTCTTGTCATCTTGTATCTGCTCATTCAGCTCAGATGTTAATGAACAGAATACAGATGGAGGGGCTCTGTGAGTGACAGGACACTGACTTGCACAGGTGGCTGTCTTTGTGTGATTGGGAGTATGTGTGCTCCCTGCTTATCTCCCTCCTCCTGCCAGCCAGGCTGACAGGGTGCTAACATGACTGTCCATGTGTCCCGCTCTCTCCTGACACTGATATTCGACCGCTCAAGGAGAGCTGCTCCAGTTTCAGAATCACATGCTGTTTGTGTTGGAGCTCAGTATCTTTGTGCCTCTTGTCACTGATGCAAAGTGTTGTTATGCTCCGAGTATGATTTTTGCATTAGTATTTCCATGCATGCCTTCAGGTTTAAATAAATGTACAATGCACATGCCAGTGCCTCTGGTTCCCCATAATAGGTGTTAGAGGTCTTTCTGCATTAAAGGTTTAGGATACAACATTTTTTGTCACATACAGCAAACATCTCCTCACTATCTGCTAGCTGCCTGTCCCCTGAACACACTGTAAAAAAAACGCGGTCTCTGTAATTTCATTTGTTGGCTCTAAAGCAATCTGCTGACCAGACCGACTCACAGTATTAAAGTTCAAAGTAGTTAAGGGTAGATATAGTTTGTGGGTGAGCTTTGGGAAAACCCTATGAGCGTCATAGCAGAGGTTTGAGCAGACCTCTTGTCCATTCAGCTTCACTCTCCCCTTGCTACCTTGTTCACTTCAACTCCACTGTTAAGGTAACCAACTGAGAACCAGCTGTCTCTCCTCTGCTGGTTTCTTATGGCTTCTTCTTCCATTCCTATTTATTTTGCACTCTCTGTCATCAGGACCATATGCTTAGCATGCATACCACATCAGCAGTTCTGTTTTTAAAAAGATGTTTTTACAGTAGCCCCTGTAGTCTGGCAGAGATAATGTAGGTTAGCCCTGTTGGCCTTGAGCAGATAAAGTGCAGCTATGTGTTGCCGACATTCTGTACCGCACATTATTGGTCACCTTGAAAGTAGCTTACCATAATTAAGTGGACACGCTAGGTGTGCGAAAATATGGAGGCTGAAATATGTCATTTGCATATCTCGATAACTATATATATATTTTTTTATAATCTCAAGATATAGTGTGTTTTCTGGTATTTCAATAAAAAAAATGGTTTATGTGAAATAACCACATGGTGAAGCCTATTTTTGTGTGTATTAAATACTTGAGAAAATAAAGATCAGATCGTAAAGCATCGTTGTCGCAGTTCGGCCGCTGGTTTTTCCACATTGCGATAGAAACTATATTAAAAAAAATTATACAATAGACACTTTTATATCGTTTTGACGATGTTTGAGTATGCCTTTGTCTTGCTCTGTGCCTCTCTCCTTGTAGCCAAGATGTTTCCTGACTGTCCTTGGGGTTAATCTCTCTCCCTTAGTGTATCTCTGTTTTTCCTCATGCACATTCAGCCTTCTTTGCTCTCCTGCACTCATGGTATTTTTATTGCCTGTGCCCAAAGAGCTCGTGTCAGTTGCCTCCCCCCCCCCCCCGAGGGAAGGAAGTGCTCTCAGTGTGAAGGACCTTTCAAATCAAAGGCACTTATTGCTTACAGCATTGTTACTTACTGTGCTGTTAAACTTCTAATCTTTGTTTAAAACCCACGCCATGATGTGGAAATGGCAACACGTTGACGCTGGGTTTTAATGATGGCATTGATTTCTTTTTTGTTCTTTTCCCTTTTTTTTTGCAACTACTTGTACAGTAACTGCCATTGATTATCCTCTCATTTACAAGGCCCAGACACACAGAGCCGACGGCCAAACGTCGGCAGAAAAGGCAGTTAGGCTGATCAGTCTCCTCAAATTGGTCAAAAAATTGCTTTGGAACACACCAAAGCGCCGAGACGTAATACGTCTCCATAACAGCAGGCAGCGCTAATCTGTATTTTCGTCCAAAAATGAAAACCGGCAGCTGATTGGACGAACGCGTCACGTGGGTCTGGTTTCTCTAGAAATTCAAAGCCAGACTGTCATGGCAGCTTGTTCAGAATACGATCTCATATTATACTAAAATAGTTCACCGAAACGTGTTTCTGAAAACATTTTAAGTGAGAAATAGGCCGTGCAGTTGCTGAATCTGTCTTCATTTCAGATCGACAAAGGTCAGTTTAAAAGATTTTCGTCAGATTTTGAGAGACTCTAGTCATGCTCATTCCGCTCCCCGTTTCCGGGTTAGCTCTCTACCAATCAGATGGGTCATTTGAGTCCGACTGCCGCCCCGCCGATTAATCATGTCAAATCGGCCAAAATGAAGGACGACGGCCCCTCGGACGGATGACGGCACGGAACACACCAAACAGACTCGAGTCACTGACCTCGCCAGACTGTCCAACGGCCGGTTGTCGGCTCTGTGTGTCCGGGCCTTTAGTTACATTCTCCTGTTGTGTGATGATCACAATCATTTTGCATTGCGTTGACAATTTCTTCCCGGTGTATGTTTCAGGTACCCCAGTCAATATGTGTATTGTTCAGAGCAGAGCTCGTCTGGCCCTGGTCAGTCTGCGAGGGACAGAAACCCAGAAGAGGACCAGAAGCAGGAGCAGGAGCAGGACTCCACGCAACACAAGGTGTGTTGCCGTTTTCTTTACATGTTTTAATCAGTCACATTACGCATTGCTTTTAATAAACAGCCTTAATACACTATTGTAATAAATAACACAGATGTTTGATAAATTATATCAAATAATCCTTGTAACACCAACTTCCTGGTGTTGTGATTTAATTATTGATGTATCACACTGCTCAACCTCCCTGGGAAAGCTTATGCAAGGGTGCTTGAAAGGAGGCTCTGACCGATTGTCGGACCTCAGATTGAGGAGGAGCAAAGGGGATTCTCTCCCCAGGTCTAGGTACAGTGGACCACCGCTTAGACCTTCTAGGGTTGCTAGAGGAATCATGGGAGTTTACCCTGTGTCACCAAGGGAGTATGGGGTACCAGGGCTGTTCGGTGCTTATATCACTGGAATGAGAGCTGTGTCCGTATTCTACGTTCCAAGCCTCACCGATGCTGATGAGCTTTGGATAGTGACCAAATGAATGAAATAAGTGGCTAAGGCTCACCCTTAGAGAAAGGAGAGACAGCGTTTCCCACAGATTAGAAATTTGTGTCTTTCTGCGTAAGCAGCACTGGTTGAAGCCTGAAAATATTTCAAACAAATGAACAACATAACTAATTCCACTGGTCGGACTGTTGAGCTCTGTTTCAGACTGATACCTCCGGTTCAGGCTGGTCCTCATCCTCAACACGTGCCTTTTTCAGTCGCGGAAAATACTTTTCAATACTCATCTGGATTGAAGCAGCAAACATTCAGTGTAAGAGTAAAAAAATGACATACCATTTATTTATAATAACTTTATTTGATTCACAGCTGCTACATATAGTGTTTTGACCTCGACAACCCAACTGCATTTTACCGCAAACAGACTAGTTAACTTTCTAAAGCAGGCGCAATCACTTGTTTGCTAAGAGTCGGGTCGGGACTCCAACATTAACACGCTGACAACATTGTATTCAGAATATAAAATATTTTTATAGCACTTTTTGATGTGTCGTCGTGTAAAGGTGTTCACGAGATACCAACCTTTCGTGGTGAACTTGTGAATTTCGCCAGCCGTCTTCTCCATAGACGGTGTTTTCATGGAGACGAGTGCACGGGGGATGATCGAGGGGCTGTGTGTGTGTGAGAGAGAGAGAGAGAGAGAGAGAGAGAGAGATGTGTGATTGACAGAGAGACGGAGGAGAGCAGGGAAAGGAAATGCAGCTGAACGAATGCTGCGTGTTTTTAAATGGCGTTAAAACATTTATTTTTTTTTATAACGAAACACAATGTGTTGATTGTTTGGCACACCGCCCAAAATATAGTCTGTGTGGGAAACACTGAGAGATCCGTAGGGAGCTCAAAGTAGAGCCACTGCTCTTTGTGTCAAAAAGAGCCAGTTAAGGGGATCAGGATGGAGGTTAAAGGTTTCCCTGGTGTGTCCAACTGGTAGGAGACCCCTCGGTTGACCCAGAACACACTTGGGAATGCCTCGGGTTCCCCACAGGAGGAGCTGGAAAAATATTCCTGGGGAGAGGGACCTTTGGACTACCTCACTTATCCTGCTGCCACAGCGACCTTTCCTTGGATAAGCCACAAACAAATGTAGCGTGGGTATTCAATGTGGTTAACAGTGCTGGTTCATCTAGTTGGCCAGCTGTTGGATGGTAAGCAGTATCATTGGACTCAATGCTCGTGGTGAGATGTACGAGTTAGCAGAATACCCAGAGGACAGCGGTGGGAGTTGGGTCATGCGCTTTAATGCACCCTTGGTTAAAGGGAACCCAAGCATGTGGATGGTGGGAGGGTGAGGGTATTGCATAAATCTGTTATTTCTCCCACCAAGATGGGCGTTATTGAAGAAGAAAACAACATATCGGTCGTTTCACCATATCTCTCTATCTTTACGACTGATAATCTTGTTTGACACTGTGTCAGGGACCCTCGTAAAGAGTGAACACCATGTTCAGAACATGATTAGAGCCTTTTCCAGATAAAAAGGCTTAGAAAGCAGCCCACTTGCATGTTGTCAAGAACATAGGCTTCTCTATATAATAAGTCATAGAGGTGGTTTTGATATAGGCCAGGACCTGCCCTGTGGGGTTAAGAGTTCAGAGAATACAAAGCTTTCCCAATTCTCTGCTTTGTCCTTTTTTTGCAACCTTGGTGAATAATGTCGGAGACTAATCCATCTTAAGTCAGTCTGTGGATGACATTCCATCAGAGTTGAGAGTAAAGCGGTTTTGTCTGAGGTGAACTGATGCTGGCTCAGAGCTGGGTTAAAATATTTGATATCCTCCGCTCTTATGAATGGGCCCTCAAACGTGTGTGTGTGACTGAGAATCATTGTTAGTGGTCCAGCAACAAACAGGCGTGCCAGGGCAGTTCAACAGGCCTGCAGTCTGTCATTGGCCCTATGACACAGTCTTTGTCTGCCAACAAAAGCCCTTTTTACAACCTGAGAAGCAAAGACCTTTTGCATCTGACATTTTCGCACAAAATGCATTTCTTTAATAACCATAATCCATCCGGAATGTCCTGCAAACAGTTTGAAATGTCATTCTGAGACGGTTTTCATTTTTAGCTGGTGATTTTTCATCCGTTGTAACTGTTGGTTCTTATTTCTTTTCTACCTAGGTGTTGGAAGAATGGACGACACACACATCATACGATATGGGACTAGAGACGGAGAGAGCAGCACTAGAAAAGCTAGCAACACACAATGTGCTCCAAGAACAGGTAACAGCATATATCTACCAGTTATTAAACAGTCTCAAAACTACTGTAGGGCTGGACAATATTGACAAAATAAGCATTGAAATATACAGGGCTATATTCAATATGGTGCAAATCCTTAAATAATATTTTTTTTTTTTAAAGAAACGCGAGTAGAGATCATGGTATTTCAACTTGCAAATAGTCGTCGTTTTCCTCATCATATTATGCACACTAATGAAAGATGGTTGTCTATTGTAATCACTACCTATAAATAGGACAAAAGGGGAAATATGTTGTAAATGATGAAACAAGTTGGTCTCTAGTCATTTGTGTACTTGAACTGGTTTAGGTTGTAAACGGTGATTAGTAGGGGTGTGCAAAGAAATCGATTCACATTCATATCGCGATTCAAGCTCTACCGATTCAAAATCGATTCATAGAATTCCAAAAATCAATTCATATATTGCAGTAGACATACAATTTAAATATATATATTTAAATTGTATGTCTACTGCAATCACATGGGAAAAGTAACTACATTTACATACTGTGAATCTTTTTTTTTTTTTTTTTTAAGATTATGTTTTTGGGCATTTTCAGCCTTTATTTTGATAGGACAGCAGAAGACATGAAAGGGGGGAATGACATGCAGCAAAGGGCCGCAGGTCGGAGTCGAACCCGTGCCCGCTGCGTCGAGGCGTGAATCGTTTCTTTTTTTTATCGTGAATATTTTTTGAGTCAAATCAATTTTGAATTGAATCTGGAGCCTAAAAATCAATATTGAATCAAATCATAACATTTTCTGAATCGTGCACCCCTAGTGATGAGCTAAATCAGTAGTAATGCAATTAAATAAAAGTGGGTTTTTCAAGTGTGATTCATAATTAACAAGATGTTCGAGGAGATGGTGCTCACTTTTGTTTTTTAAGTTTTTTATGTGAATGTTTTTGTGTTTTCTCTCACCAGACTGTGAATCCTCGGCAGGCTGAGGGAGAGGAGACCAAGCCTGACCCAGAGTCTGATACTGTACCTGTTGCCCCTGAGCCAGAACCCCAACCAGACCCCCATGTTGACGAGGACCTGCAGACTGACACCCAGGACCATGACCAGGAGGTCCCTGTGTCCTCAACTCCAGAACCAGTTCCAGCACAGGGCCGAGTGTCTACAGATGCCCCAGCCCCAGCAGAGATCGTCAGTGACGCCCCTGCTGCACAGCCCAGCCTGGACTCAACCTCAGCCACATCCCCAGATGAAGCTGAAAACGCACCTACCTCACAGAGTGACGACCACACCCACACAGGGTAAGCTCAGAATCACTTCCTCATTCCAGAGACCTTTTCTCTGGCATTAGAAGTTGGCTATAACCACAGAGAAGTCACATTGGCAAACAAAAAATTAGAATCGTAGATACAAAATACATGTTCCTCTTATGATGGTTAAAGCCAATTTCAAGCCAATCTAGGCATGTTTTCCATTGCACATTTGCTTTGATATTTTTTGTTGGTTAACTTTTGTTCCCTTCAGTTTTTATTTGAATTATTTAGTTTTATTTATTTAACCACGGACTGATCACAAACTGAAAGATAAGCTCAGAGGAGAGCTGGTCTGACAGCCTGGATATTTCCATGTCACTTTTTATGGAACTGGAGGCCAGTTCTGATCATACTGATCATACTGTATACAGTGACATTTTGTCTAAAGGAAGTTGATGGACATTGTGGGAAATCTCCTGTGTGGACATGGAACTTTGACCAAGATTATTCTGGAAATGACCTGCGTCGAACCTTCAAGAAGAATATGTCCATCCAGTGGCAACTCCTCTCTCAAAGTGGCTGTCAACATCAGGACATTTTAAGACGTGCACATCAACTGCCCCACCAGCAAGCGACCTCTCCACCCCCTTTGTCCATCTATTTCTTGCTCTACTCTCTCCCTATGCTCTGTGTCGTTTATCTCCTCTTTCTCTTCCCTTCCTCTCTCCCGCCCCATCCTCCCCTCCCTACCATCCCCAGTGTAAGGAGGTGTGATAAACGCCATGTCCTTTCTTTCCCTCAGTGCGGTGCGGGTTGCCAGTGCAGGAGATGAACTCGCAGTAGACAACTTTGTCTTTGCTGAGCACTCTGATTCACAGTGCTGGGTCATTCCCCCCGAACTGGCAACCTGTGAAAGCTCCCCTTTTGGCAGGCCTCTGTTCAGGTGAGTTTCTAACCCCCCGGAATCCAATCAAAGCACAGAGACAGGTAATCAAGGTACAAGCTACACCTCTCTGCTGTGCGCAACCGTCGACCGCTGGCCTTGCTCTCCATTTACTTCTGCTTTTTAAAAAAAAAAGATTTCCTTTTTCCATCGTTTTGCCTGCTCACGACCAAGGATTGAATATACTTTATGGTTTGCATCATGTGTCCCAAATTGGAGTACTTAATTGTGTTCTCAACCCTTCTTTATCTTTATTCTTCCTCCCTCCATTACCATCTTATCCCTCCATTACCATCTTATCCCTCCAACTCCTCCTCCCTCTCCACCTCATTGGCCCCGTGTCTGTGCTATAGTGTGGATGAGGCTGGCATAGAGGACCAGCGGACAGGCCAGAGCCACACCTCTGGGGCTGAAGCAGAAGTCCAGTCTACTCCAGGCCATGTGGACCAGGAACAACAACAACAACAGCAGCAGCAGCAGCAGGAACTGGAGGATGGGCTTTCTGATTTGGACCAGGAAGGCAACAATTCTCAACACCACCAAGAACAGCAGGTCAGCAGCTTGCGGTTCCTAAGTATTTCTCACGTCAGTGCATTATAATTTTAATAGAGAAACATCCAACATCCAAAGCTTTTAGTGCAGCTCTAAGAGTTGGAGCTTTCTTCATAAGCGGAACAATGTGGAGGTCTACGTGAATGCTGGACTTCCACGGTTCTTATGAGTCCCAGTGCGGGTCTTTTCAGTAGGCATGGGCAGAGACATTACAGTGCTGCAGGTATCCTGATAGAAAATGTGACTCAGCGATCCGAATCAGACATGAGCCTGGACAGGTGGTAGAAAATCACAGCTGTCGGGCGCCCGGATAGCTCAGTTGGTAGAGCAGGCGCCCATATATAGAGGTTTACTCGACCCAGCGGGCCGGGGTTCGACTCCGACCTACGGCCCTTTGCTGCATGTCATTCCCCCCCTCTCTCTCCCCTTTCATTTCTTCAGCTGTCTTGTCAACAAAAAAAAATCACAGCTGTCAGCTTCCTGGTCATCTTGTCTGTGGTTCAGATGACACAATATTATGTTAGGGTAAACAATATACACAATAATATGTTATATTGTTACACTATTCTGCACAGTTTCATTTCTCAGTGTTGCAGCACACATACACCCCAGTGGGATGAAGTATGACCAGTGGCCTAAGGGTGCTGTTTATCATTTTGCGTTATACCCACATGTTTTTAATTATACATATCTTCCCAACTGCTGGCTAGAAATGCTAATGAAAGCTATAAATATTCAGTGTGCACAGCTGTTCAAGAAAAGGGCAGCTTTTGAATGTGTCAAGTACCAAATGCTGAGTCAACTTACTTTCAGTTGCTTTTTTCATCGAAAATGAAAGACGAGTTTGTCCGGGGGAATTTACTTATTTTAGGGGGATTGTGTGCATTATGTATTTGTAGACTATTTTGCTGTTTTAAAGCCAAGATCTGGTGAGGAATCTGTATGTGGCTGCAAATGACTCCTGCTTGGGGTGTTTACATAAGAGGCTGTCTAAGTTGTTGATTTCTTAGGATCAGACCAAATGAGGTCCAAAAGGGTGCTTATATAATCCGTCAAAATGTTATTCACATTTCAGTGCATCTCAGTGCTTAAGTGACCAGGGGCTAGATGACTGCCATGCATGTACATTAATGACTAGTACAATAGCATGCAATTCATGTCTTGGGTCACTGATGCCAGGATAAAAATTATCTTCACAATGTGCTGTGCTCTTAGTCAAGATATCCACGTATTAGAACATTGTTTTTTGTTTTTTTTTTTGCTTTTGAATGCATTTGAACTCTTAATATGGGCCTGTGTGTGTGTGATACACCTGCCTGTGTGTTTCAGGCAGGGCATGGCAGTACTGCCAGGGAGACTGATCCCTCAGTGCCCAGCAAAGAAGACATCCCCACCTTCGACGAGTGGAAGAAACAAGTCATGGAAGTGGAGAAGGAGAAAAGTGAGTGCATAAATTATTAAAACACACATTTAGATGCATGCACACGTATCAAAAGAGAGACACCACATGACCAACTAAGTGCAATGTTTCCATTAAGTCCAGAGGCTTGCTTCAGGGTTATTGGTCTCACAAAGCTAGATAACTCAAAGATAGCCCAATGATGTTAATCTCACTTTGTGACACAGGCCCAGGCGCAGTTTGCAGCATTGCCTCTGTAGACAAAGGAGGCCTTCACATGTCAGTTTGTCCTTGTTACTACTAGTGTTTTGTGCATTGTCTACCTCTGTCATTTCTCTTTTGCTTCCTTCGCCGTGTTCTATTTCTGTCTATCTCACTCACATCTCCCTCTCTCTCCTCTCTTTCTGTCTGTATACACGCCATGTGCTGTGGTCAGCAGAGCGTGTGTTTATGTGTGTTGCGTAACCTCATTACTTGTTCCTCTCAGGCAATGCTCTTTTGCCAGTGTCCGTGATGGGCCTAATGCAACACGCCCTCTTTCCAGGTCAGTCTCTCCATACCTCAACCAGCGGCACCCCCCATCCAGTGAAGAAGGTCCAGAAAAACTTCAAGAATAACTATGCCTCTGTGGAGTGTGGTGCCAAGATACTCTCTGCCAACAACGAGGCCAAGGTTACACACACACACACATCGCCTCTGTCCCCGGTTGCCTACACACAAACACATACAGTCACACAGCTAAGGATACAGACCGTTGTATTGTCATGTTGTATCAGCAGGTAGATAAAACCTGCTTTAACATCTCTTTAGTCTATTAAATATTTATGATATGAATTAAAGCTTAACCTGTGACAGATGTTTAGTCTTACATGAAACAATGTCTACTGCATTTAGCTGTTAAAAAAAGGTAATAATGATATAATAATAATTAATGATAATGCTGGTGGATGCTAATTGGCTCCCTCTCATTCTTCTGTCTCGTATTCAGAGCACTTCAGCTATTCTCATGGAGAACATGGACCTTTACATGCTAAATCCTTGCAGCAACAAAATCTGGTGAGTGCACACACAACTGCTACACAGTTTGTTCGTAACAGCCTGATTTTAGATCGGCAAGTTTCAAATGAGTTTATCTTTTTAATAAACATTCTCTATTTACTACTCTGCAGGTTTGTGATAGAGCTCTGTGAGCCCATTCAAGTCAAGCAGCTGGACATTGCTAACTTTGAGCTCTTCTCATCAACGCCTAAAGACTTTTTAGTTTCCATCAGTGACAGGTATACTCACTTTGTTTCTTGTATTTCCACACAGTCCCTCATAAATATATTTTCATTAAAATTGATTGACATGTTCTCAAAGGCATGCAGTGGGTGTGTGACATTTGGGCTGTGCCGCTGGCCTCCAGTCCAATTCTTTGCCATCAGTCACAGTGCATCATCACCTGCAGTTAATTAACAATTGAGTAAATGGGGAGGAGGGATTATTGCATGTATTGGCATGGTTTATTGAAGAAAAGGCAGAAGAAAACAGCTGGTACCTGTGATTTAAGTCGAGCCATTTTTATTTTTTTTGCCCAAATCACAAACTTGCATCATCTGCACAGCCTACGACACCCTCTGTCCTTAGACCCTCGATTGGATTTGGATAAGGAAAAACTCCCTAAAAAAAATCTTAAATGGTGAAAAAATGGGAGAAACCTAAGGAATAACAGCTGAGCAGTGATCCCTCTCCCTCGATACAGACATGTAAAAATATCTTAATAATAATAGATTATAAAGATATATGAAGAATAGAACCAGGAAGATGTCAAGCAGCTTCTAGGTGTTTGAACTCTTTCAGGAAATATAGATAGGAATGAGTAGTGGTTATCAAGTTTAGCATGTACAAAAACCTGCAATTATCATATTTCTTAGCCGGAATCATGACTGCACATGGACTGACACTTCTAACACAATTGGTTCGATGTGAAAGTCATAATATCAATTATACAAAATATAAAATGCACAACATGTAGCCTTTGAAATGTCAGTTCTTATGTAATGGCATAAATGCCACTTTATCAATTATTTTATTGTTGCTAATGCTTTTTTAGTGTATATGTAATGTATATGTGTGTATGTATGTATGTATGTGTGTGTGTGTGTGTGTGTGTGTGTGTATATATATATATATATATATATATATATATATATATATATATATATATATATATATATATATATATATATATATATATAAAAAGATTATTTTTTGGGGGCTTTTTCCCTTTATTACATAGAGACCGTGGATAGGCATGAAAGGGGGAGAGAGAGAGAGATGGGGGATGACAGGCAGCAAAGGGCAGCAGGTCGGAATCAAACCCGCGCCGCTGCAAAGGACTCAGCCAACATGGGGCGAACACTCTTACTGGGTGAGCTAGAGGCCACCAGTATATTTATTTTTGAATGTGACGGGTGGGAGAATATTTTCAATGAGGGGGGTCACTCATTTTAGGACATCATGAAACTAGCTGGCTCGCCTCCTCCTCAAACAGCTCCATATAAAACCATCAGGACCAGGGGCCTCTTTTCTAAGACGTACGCCGCTCTCTACGCAAGAATCGGGATTTATAAAAAGCAAACTTGACGGGAAAATGTGCGCTCCTCCACGGACACTCTGAGCCAGGCGTACGCACAGAAACGGGAGAAATGAGAAACGGAGACCCCAACAGCAGATTGATGAAACATGAAACCGTGTGAATCTGAGACCATTGTGTAAAACAAATCTAAATATTCCCTTTAATTGATGATGTGAAGAATTCACAAAGCCATTCTTACAATTAATATCCTACACAAACACCTGTTTGATCCATCTGTGGTGAAAAACAGACAAAATAAAACAGGATACTTTGTAAATTCAAATGAAGATATATATTTGTGAAACAAAACCTCAAATGTTCTGTAATTATATTGGCATGTTATGGAATTCATTCTCATGAATAATACGATAAACAGGACAAATAGACTGATGTCGTTTTAATATGATCATATACAGTATCATAGTGTTAATTTTTATGGCTTTAGATCGTTTTATTTTTAAGTGTTTGTTTTTATTGTAGGTCTAAAGCATGTTTTAACCATTGTGAAAGGTGCAATAGAAAGTCTTACTAATTATGCTTTTTGTTTGTCACAATTAGATTAATTCCGACACCTTAAGCTTTTTAGATACAATCCAATGAATGGGTAAAGGCACGCCATGTGTAATGATGCACAATGGCCTGCCTTGCACTGTCGGAAGATGTGGCAAATGGAGACAGACAGCAAGAAGACTTTCTGGCAAACGAGGACGAGTGAGAGAAACACTTTCTATGTGTAGCGCTAGGTGTTTTCTTTTTTTTTTTTTTTTTTGCATCAACTTTAATATCAGACCTTTCTTTTTAATTTGGGCCATGGTCCGACCTCTGAGGTTGTGGCATTAACTGCGTCTGCAACATGTTGTCACTCTACAGCATTTTTTGGCATTAGTAATGCCCACACTGTGCCCTCCAAATATATTTTCCTCTTTTCCACCTCTCGAACAAGAACTACAACATTGAGTGAAAGTCCTTTGCTTTGTTTTTCCTCTGTGCGCATGATGTCGGTATGGATGACTATTAATTTGGGGCGTTTTACTGACTATTTAAGGGCAATTATGGGTGTGACATGAAGCCGCCAAAGCTGCGCCACATTTAGAGTTGATTGTGATTTATAAAGGAAATCCGGCGTAGGACATGCGTGCACACGGTTTTATAAATCTGAATATTTCTGCGTGTACTCGCATCCTATGTTTCGTCCGTACGCCACTTCTTTCAATTCGCCACACAGATTTATAAATGAAGCCCCAGGACTGTTTAAATTGCTCTTCTCTGTACTGGATTAGCAGCTCTAACTTAATTGCTGCCAGAGCTGGTGTTGTCTGTTCTTTGGATTAAACCCTCAGGATTTATTTCCATCATCTCGCACCACAACTCATAAATTCCACCCTCTGGCGTGGAAGGACGGTCACACGGAGTACAGTGGCATTTGCACCATGCCTTTGTGGACATGTCAGATTGTTTTTTGAGCACACTGTAGCTCTCACATACGTGCAACTTACTTTTCTCTTGTTCTGTCTGCAGATATCCTACCAACAAGTGGGTAAAGCTAGGTACTTTTCATGCCCGTGATGAGCGCATAGTCCAGAGCTTCCCACTGGATGAACAGCTGTATGCTAAATATGTGAAGGTACTGCTTTTTGTATCATACTTCATTTTTCTAGAAAGCATTTTGTAACCCTATTAAGAAAAGTGCTATAGAAATAGTTTATTATTATTATTACTGCTTTTTTCTTTTCTCCTGCTATAACCGTACACGTATGTCTCGAGGAGAAGAGCATTAAACAATGAATTTATTCATTCTTTGGAAAATTACAGCTCCTAGTCGATGAATATACACACACGCATTCATTCATATACAGTATGTGGGTTAAAGCTGTATTTAAAGCTCAGGGGACCCTCTTATGACTTCATGGTAAGTTAGCCGTGCCATCAGCACTGCCTGTAACCCCTCCTTTGACAGGATGAAGAAATGTGACTCTGTGTGACTGTGAGGGCGTGTGTGTTCATGACAGTTTCACTTGTAAGAACTAAAGGGCAGATACACGTAACTATTGGGTTGATTCATATTGGGGTGTCACAACTCCCCCAAGTGTGTTGTAGTTTGTGCCAAATGCTGCCGACAGTCAGTAAATGGAATCATCAGTGTGAGACGTTTGGATCGACTTTAACTTACTTTTTTTAGTAACTGACTTTTTTAACGTTTGATATTTTTCTTCCTGCACCTCTCCATCCACAATTCCACCCGAAAATAATTGTTGGTGTTATTAATATCTGTTTCTGTGCTTTCTCTGAGCCGTCTCTGCCCTCACACTTCTACCCACGATGTTGCTCACTAAATATTCACTGTGCAGAGAGTGGCGAGAGTGGGCGTTACGTGTGGGTGCTTACTGTGATTCGTGTGCTTTATTATAAAATAATTGTGTAAAATAAATGAGTTTTTTATTGCATAAATTGATTCTTTGTCTAGAAAGTTTGAGGGTTATCTGATTGGGTTACCACACTGATCGCAGCAGCTGAAAACTGTTGCGTCTCGTTCTGATGTTTCACATCTGTCCTGAGCTTGTCTCTGTCTGTCTGTCCCTGTGTCTTGCTTGTGCTCCTTTCTTACTGCTTTCAGTATCTTGCCTGTGGACTGTTCTAGAACAATGACCCAGCGTGTTCCAGCAGTGTGTTTGTCTTATGAGAGAGCCAGACTGTAAGCAAATGCTGGACTTGCTTGTAGCTTGAATCAGTCTTTACTGATTTCTTTCTCTCTGTTTTATTTCCTCTCTCCTTCTGTCTTTCTCTTGCATCAGATGTTCATCAAGTACATAAAGGTTAGCACTCTTCTCTCTCTGTCAGAGGTTGTGATGCGCTGTTAAACTCACTCTTGGAATGGTCATA
Organism: Sander vitreus; assembly: GCF_031162955.1. Taxonomy (NCBI): domain Eukaryota; kingdom Metazoa; phylum Chordata; class Actinopteri; order Perciformes; family Percidae; genus Sander; species Sander vitreus. The sequence goes on from NC_135863.1 coordinate 30,133,472, forward strand.
CACTGTAATGGGTGAGCTTTGGCAGAGCATCATCTTTAATGCATGCGAAAGATGGTAAACAAGTAGAACATGCACATAAACCATATTGTCAACGCTTGGCAATTCTAGTATTTATTTGCACATAATTGGTGGATTATGGGTTTACGGAGTGGGCACATATACTAATACACATATTATTGGCATTGGTACTATTGTGGATGATATTTTTAATGTAATAGTTTGTCCATTTTCCTTTTTAGGTTGAACTCCTCTCCCACTTTGGATCAGAACACTTCTGTCCACTCAGTCTAATCAGGTAGGATGGCAAACGGCTCATCCCAATTCCCTTTTATATTCTAAGACCTCTCTTTCTGATGTCCTAACTCTAAATTGTCATTAAAGGTGCTCTAAGCAATGTTGGGTGACGTCACTTCTTGTTGACGTTCAAAGTATTGTCAAACAAAACGGAGGCTAGCTCGCCCCTCCCTCCTCGTCATCCCGTCCCCTCCCCCTCCCTTCCGTGCTTCCTGAAACGGTCATGAACGCGCATTGTGGAAGTAGCCTACGTGCTAACACTGCTGCGGTGATGGCTCAACCAACTCCTTCTTGTCAGTTATTGGCTGGAACACTGTTTGTTATGTTTGGTGGTGCAGGTTGGCCAGTTTGTTTTTGTTGGCGTTTGTAGAACCTGGGCTGTCTACAGAGACCGCGTTTTTTTTTTTTTACAGTGTGTTCAGGGGACCGGCTGCTAGCGGATAGTGAGGAGATGTTTGCTGTATGTGACAAAAAATGTTGTAGCCCAAAAAACATCACTTAGAGCACCTTTTAAATAATACAACGTTAAAGATCTCACACATTTCAAAGCCCTGAAGTTGAGTTCCACTGCAGCTTAGCCTGGGAGGAACCATTAAGGTTACTGCTCTCTCTTAAGGAAGTAGAAACACTGGCCGAGAACAGGAAACTGTATGCATCTGTACTTACGAATCATAATAACTGCTTGATTCAGCCAGAACCACTTTTCAACAAGTCATTTGACTTTGATTTTGCACTGGTAAAAATGTACTGCACACAATGTTTTTTTTTATCCTGAAGAAGAATGACTCCAGTGTATCAGTTTACACTTTATTGTACCATAATTCCTGGAACTATGCTGCATTTTCACTATTAAATTATACACGAAATGGACTTGATCTTTTGATCACTCTCGTATTAGTGGGTGTTTGCTGTATGCACTCATCAAATCAAGAATATGGTTATTGAGGTTGCTACACTGTTGAGGTTAATTATAAGTGGTGGAAGTAACAAAAATGAATGGCCAAAATGCATGTGAAAAGGCAAGAATGCATGTGAATGCAGATGTTTGACATTTTATTTACTTCTGCCCAAAAAGTAACACAAGTTTGCTTGCTGTAAACGATAAACCCATAAATAGGTGGGTATTGTGAATGATGAATGGTAGACAGTAACAAAGCCCAGTTCATTATCAGAGCAACACTGTTTCAAATCAAATGTCAAACAAGTTTATCAAACCACTCTCTATTTTTCAGTTCACATGCATTTTTGTTTCTGTTTCACCTGTTCACCTATAAGATTTACTCCAAAGTTCAAGCCCTCTCTTGTACCCACAGTTTATCTTACAAACACACAAAGGCACATGTACTGTACATACTGTACATGTCTGTCCCAGATCAGCAGGATTATCAAGGGCTTGTTCTAAAGGGGCTGTAAAACTGTAAAACAACGAAGTTACTCGTGATCACCATTTTTACGACATTTCTGAGCTGAGCAGCATGCTTTAAAGGTGCCCTGCCACACAAAACCGTTTTTACTTGCATTTTTTGAAATATGTTAGGTCCATTTGTGTTTGTGTTATGTCGTGAATGTGAAAATGAACTGCTACCTCCTCTGTCAGCTCTAGCCACTGAAAAGAAATAAGCGGAGAAATCAGGCCAATTACAAAAGCTGGTCAGTCTGACGTGGTGTTGCCTGAGCTCATTACTATTCATGAGCTCGCCCATCTGCGCTGGGTAAAGGATGCTGATAGCCAGGCTCTCATTGGCTAAGAGTCAGAGTCAAGCAGCTTAGCTCGTTGAATATTAATGAGATCTGGCACAAATCTAGCTGAGTCTTCCTGCAGGCTTTCAATACCACGCTAGAATGGCTTGAAACAAGGTAACCAAGGTATTTATTTCACAAGAATGAGAGAGTCCATGGTAGAACTTCAGACATTACCACAAAGTAATGAAATACGTGTGGCAGGGCACCTTTTTAATAAGCTGCCTTTCTCCTTAAAAATAGCCACCTTTCTGTGTAGTAATAACAACACTTCACCTTTTCTGTAGGTATGTTTGTTTATGTAACACTGTATGTGCGTTTGTGTTTTGTGTAGGGTGTTTGGTACCAGCATGGTGGAGGAGTATGAGGAGATAGCAGATTCCCAGTATCCGTCAGAGAGACTGGAGTATTTAGATGAAGACTATGGTAAGATGGTGACCTGGTATGTCTTTGAATGGGAATTGTTAAAGGATATCTTGTCCAACTTCCTTTCTCAACATTTATTGCAAATTTACAATTTTACTCCACTAGGGAAGAAAATGAATGCACCTACTAGCATGAACATTTTTAACCTAACATGTGCTGCAAATTACCAGGCTACAAAGGACCCTGATAAGAGAGTCAAGTTACATTCTTGCTCTCCAACTTAGTCACTAAGTAACGTGGGCTGGAGTTAACTATTTACATCAGCTGGCCTTGTGCAGCAAAGCTTTATCGACTCAATTATTGCAACATTTTGTGATTTATTGTAAAATTCCACAAAAACACAAAACATGTATTTACTGTTTAATGTTGTTCATTTTTATCGCGTGCATTTTTAAGTGGAGTCATGTATTTTGATGTAGATATAACCTGCAGTATGTCCTTTTCTTCAGACTATCCAACAGGCTACCTTCCATCAGAGGACAAGGCCTCTAAAAACCTGCTTGGCTCAGCAACCAGTATGTATATGCATATACAAAGACTAATGTACAGAAAATAAGCTACAGCAACATGGTTGATGTCAACAGTGTGGGCGGACGGGGCGACCTCTAGCTCACCCAGTAAGAGCGTGCGCCCCATGTAGGCCATGAGGCCTTTGCAGCGGCCCAGGTTCGAATCCGACCTGCGGCCCTTTGCTGCGTGTCGTCCCCCATCTCTCTCCCACCTTTCCTGTCTATCCACGGTCACTCTGAAATAAAGAGAAAAAAGCTCCAAAAACATCATCTTTAAAAATAATCTAATGGAGTTAGATATGGATTTATAGGGCAGTGTTGAATGAATTCTCAGTATCTTAACCTACTCGGTATCACACATAGATGTAGACTTGGGTTTGTGTTGCAGGCATTTTTCAGCTTCCACTACACTTATTTTTTTTTTTTTTTTTTTAACCACACATGAACCACACATGCAGAAGCACACTGGTGCCCCTCTGTCTCCTGATTTAGCAAAGGGAGGACTGGTGCACCCCCCACACACAAATGCTGTACACACAAACCTTCTGGCCTTAAACCATGAAAAACAGCAGACCAAATTTCTTTCTCTAGACGGGCAGGCTCGGAGGGGAACTGACCAAGGCAGAATGGGGACTGAAGGAAAAGTTTGAGACAGAAAAATAGGGGTGATAATGTTGAAGCAGTTTAGAATTAAGAGGAAAAAGGAGTAACAAATGGCAAAGCCTGTGGTTTAATTGACACGTTTGGCCACATGCTGCTGCCTGTCAACGTATTTACCGGGAACACCTGCTTTTCAAAATAACTGTATTGTGTGTGTGTATTTTCTTTTTCTTCTAGATGCCATCCTAAACATGGTAAACAACATTGCTGCTAATGTGCTGGGCGGAAAGCCAGAGCTGGAGGGTGGAACAGAAACAGGAGGTACTTATCCCTCATACACTCAGTACTTCCTGTTCCTTTTTTTCCATCCTGCTTCACCTTCCATGGCCACGTCTCTTGTAAATGACCACTTTCTGATTTTTCCACCTAAGTTCTGTCCTATCATTTTATTGTTGGAAGACAAATGCATAATATCACTGTGCTCTGTTTAATGAGATGCTGCAACTTAATACAATGTCTTGCACCATTTTGACTTGTTAGCACAGTACTGATTAAAATAATATATTTTGAAAGCTGAAATATATCAATTCCTAAACTGTACATTTTAGGAGAAATTGCTAGCCTGGAAATCCAGACCCAAATCCGAAAGATTAAGGGTCTGGCACTGAGTAATGAAAATGGCCCAACTCGAGGCGCACCAAGCATGCATTTGAAAATCTCACTGCACGCAATTGGATAACACTATGACCAATCACAACAATACACGGGGTGACGTATCCAGAGCAAGGGGGTAAGCCTCGCTTCAGAACTCGAACTTCCTATGGCGCCATTTTGATGCTGCCAAACAATCACCCGCCGTTAGCATCCCATTGACTGCCATTCATTTTGACGTCACTTTGACAGAGAATAACTTTACATCTGAAGCGTTTAAAGACTCTATTTGTCCATTGTTTATTTCTAAAGAAACACGACAATGTATAAAAGGCTCCATTACCTTGTATCTCACGTCATGGCTCCGTAGCAGACGTTTTTGTAAAAATAGGCTAACTATTGTGTCATAACTTACTGTTGTGACTTACTGTCGCATAGTAGAGGAATTACCGTATAGTACAGGAGAAGCTCGCAGGCAGTTTAGACTTACGTTAGCTGTTTAAGTTTAATTACTAATGTTAACTAGCATTTTAGTTAGCAATAATTAGCCTGTGTCCATGTTATCTCCTTACATATACCTACACTCTCCGTCTCTGCAGTATTCGGAATGATTGAGATTTCTCTTGGCACAGCTACCAGAAGACTTCCAACTTTCAGACAGGTTGCTCACGTCACATCTACGTCGTCTCTCTCAGTTGGAGGCTGCTCAGTAACGCTCAGCCCTCACCGGAAAAGTGCTTCTAATATCCTTCACTGGTCTCCGCCCAGAGCAACGGGATCTGTTGGTCCATTTATATACTGTCTTTGATCCAGAGCCCCATACGCTTAGCTACCAGCGGAGCTAACTGGTAGATTAAACTGTCATCATCTGTTTAGCTCCCCTCTGGCCCGCCTACATCAGATACACCGATGTGATTGGTGCAGCTCGGCTACCAGGGCATAGTTAATGAGCATCATTACTCAATGCCAGAGTGACTCGTTGAGCAAATTCAAATTGTGCTCTCGCGAGAACTCTGGATTTCCAAGGTAAGAAATTGCAACATGCTAAGTTAATTAAAGTGAATATGTAAAAGTAAAAGACTGTCATTCTGCGAGCCATTTACACATTTACTGATTTCAGAGATGCTTGATACACCATAACAGAGCCCAACATTATTACTGGCATGGCTTTGCTTTTATTCTCTTTGAGCAACCACACCTTGTCACAGGGCTATATGAAGTGAAATTGCCCGGTTTATCCGTGTAAAACCACTGATCGTTTCCGGATCAGCTCGCGAAAAAATGCTCTCGTAAAGATGCAAGAAGCATGAGTCACCCATCCAGTTTTGATGCCACTACGTCTTTAAGAGCACTAGTGATCGTTTCACTATCATTTCTGATCAGTAGCTAGTATAAAGTTTGTTTTTATTTCATCTATTTTTTAGAACACTTTGTTTTTTCACATGAAATCTGACACTTTACACTTGAGGTGAAAAGGTTAGTTTATCAATTTGCAATAAAAGCCGATTGAAACACATTTTGCAAATAAACAAAGATCCCAGAGCTGCTTCTGCTTCTTCTGTAGACGCAACATCGGTGTGTCACATGTCCCCTAACAACCCCTCCACACAGTGTCTATGAACAGAAGAGAAGATACATAATCATTCATTACAACTACATAAATACTTGTCTTGGAAGTATTGCAGAACACCAGGACTATTATGCTTCACAAAGACCTTTTTAAAAATAGCATGACAGTTATTCCACAGAAATATTCAAACTGCTCCTCCTTTCTCCGTCACTCTTTTCCTGCACTCTGCTCGTACTCTCACTGTTCAGCTGCCTGTTTTCTCCCTGTCTCTAACCGCCGGCATGCTTGTCTTCCAACATATTGATTACATTAACTGTTGCTAAAACTGGGTCACTTCATTTCCTCCTCTAAAGTGCGAGCAAATGCACAGCCTTGACTGTTCATGTGTGTGTGAGTTGGGAGAGCCAGATGTTTATTTGGCTATTGGCAGGAGGTCTCAAGCAACAGCCTGTCAGCAGAACTTTGGCTATCTGTGTTTTTACTTCTTGGTAGAGGAGCAGAGATGAATTAAGACTGAGGGGGGCCTATGACGCCAAGCCTGCTCCTTGCCAAAAATGACTCCTTTACTCAGCCTTTCCCCTGGGGCATCGAGTTAAAGAGAAAACTCCGCCTGACACACAGATTTCACCTTTTGCTTATGCTCCTATACAACTTCTTTTTAGATTTGCGTTTCTCTCTAAAATAAAACCTAATTCTTCCGGAGCGACCAGCTTTGTAAAAGCTAGAGCACTTGTTCCAAGAGTTATATAATTTGTAAATTATGAGCTGCCACAAAAAATAAGTTTCCTTTTATTGAAATGGGATTCAACAAAGTCAGCCTACCATTTATTGTCATAGGAGAAACTCTTTACAGTTTATTTCTGATTTCCATTTTCACCCGCAGAGTAGGCAGGGAAGAGTGAGAGTGTGGGAGAGAGATCAGTTCTAACTGGACTAGACTGGTTCACAGTATTTCTGACTTTCCCAAACATGGGCTTGCCAGACACCAGAAAAGGGTCTCTGTTCTACACTTTGCCTCCTACAGACTCATTGGGGAAAAAGCTGCCACTGCCAAGTTATATGGTTTTGTGCACTATTAAACAGCAACCTGTTCTGAGTTTAACTGTTGTGTGTTTTTGTAAATGCTAGGTAATACAACAGCAGAGGACGATGAAAAGAAGGAGAGCACAGAAGTTGTACCTACACCAGCTGAAACACCAAAGGACTCTGCAGTGTAAGACCAATTAAAGACGAGTAAACCATTATGAATGCAAAGTGATTTATATATGTCACAGAAGGATGGATTCAGTTCAAATACAACTAAAGTTGGTGTTGTTTTACATCACTTTTCTTCTATAATCCTCCAACAAACACAAAAGCTCTGTTATAATGCTTCTAAATTTGTATCTGTGTCTTTCCTCCAGACTTGAGCCCGCAGAGCCAGAACACACAGCAACCCAGGAGGACTCTAATGTCTCCAGTGACTCTTCCACACCTTCCCCCTCTTCACCAGACTCCCAGGAGGACAGACAGATTGTCACTCTGGTAGAAGAGGAGGAGGACGAAGAGCCCAGACAGTCTACTGTCACCCTGATGGAGGAGGAGGGAGAGGAGGAGGAAGAGAAGAGAGAGGAGCCAACGAGGAGGGAGGCAGACAGGAACCAGTGGGAGAGCCAGACCTACTGTCCTTTCTCCTCCTTCTCTTCCCTGTCTCTGTCCTGCATGGCCACCCTGCAGGAGCTCCTCCATCGCTGGTGCTCCGCCAGGCTGGCCAAGGAAAGACTGCGCAACCTTAGGCGGAGGCAGCTGAGAACTCAAACACAAACACACCCTGATGCAAACACCCCTTCCCTCACATACACACCTCTACTGATCCCTGCCCCTGATCCCACACCTGTCAAAGAAGCTCTTCCCCTCACAGAAAAAGTTGCAGAGCCTGATGTGCCTGTTAAGGGCCATGAGGGGAATGTCTTGGGTGAGATGCACACCACACATCCAAACACTCACATCCCTGAAGCACACACTCCAGAGCTCATCATCCTCCTAGAGCCTAGTAGAACAGCCACTATCCCCCCTCACAGTTTCTCAGACACCCCTAGCTCCCTGACAGTGCCTACCCCCTCCCATGAGGAGAAGCTGCTTCCTCCCATCAAAGACGCAGCCCTCGACCCTGTCCCCACTCCACCCCTCCAAGCTGCCACTATCCCAGAGACGCAACAGGCCAGCAGTGCCACCCCCACCCTTACTGTGAGCTCGCTCCCACAGCCTTTGGCCTCCGAGACAGCCTCTCCTGGTATTGTAATTCCTCCTGTCAAGGAGCAGCCTGTTCAGCCTCTTCCCACTGCATCAAGGCCTGAAGATCTTCTCCCCCCACCCACTGAACTGCCAGCAGCTCTCCCACTGACTGATGCAGACACAGTAAAGTCAGCCGCAGACAGTGGGGACTCGCAGAGACACAATGTCCAGACTTCTCAGACTCACGGGGAGCAGGGGGACTCGCTCACTCTCACCGGAGAGCCCCATCGGGTGGAAGACACCGTGGACGAAGACCTGTTGAGCACTATTGGAAATGGGAATGTCCACCGGACAGCTACAGACTTCTACGCAGAGCTGCAGAATGGAGATTATAATGGTGGAGCGATGACCGGGAACGGCATGTTGAACGGGGGAGCGGTGCACGGCTCCAGCCAGAAGGAGAGTGTGTTCATGAGGCTGAACAACCGGATCAAAGCCCTGGAGATGAACATGAGTCTGTCCAGCAGATACCTGGAGGAGCTCAGCCAGAGGTAAACCGATAGCCCTTCTTTTCAAGTTTATGTTTTGGATTGCATATTAGATTTATATGACCAGTGCTGTCATACTATGAATTCCAAACTATGGAAGGTTCCTTACAGGATGTCATTTTTGCATTTGTGTTGCTCAGATACCGTAAACAGATGGAAGAGATGCAGAGAGCGTTCAATAAGACCATTATCAAACTGCAGAACACCTCCCGCATTGCTGAGGAGCAGGTCAGTTTACACGAAGGCAATACGAGCAAGAGAAGTTTCCGCAAGTAGAAGTAGAAGCATAACAGTATGTAGTTGTGTGTGTTTGTCTGATAGTATGAGTAACTCTTTTTTTATTTTATTTTTACTGCTTTTCAGGACCAGAGGCAAACAGAATCCATCCAAGTCCTGCAGAGCCAGCTGGAGAACGTCACTAAACTGATGCTCAATCTCACCGCTACTGTCAGCCAGCTGCAGAGAGAGGTAACATACCTGTATCTATTGTATTGCCTGCTGCTAACATAGTGCTCAAGCCACCTACACGTGATCAGAGGTAAAACCGCAGAGCATATTGCAGCCACAGAGGCAAAGCGCTGCGCAGGTAGCGCTTTGAAAGGTCAGCAGCAACAAGGTCAAAGTTGAAATCATTTGAACTTTGAGCGCTCAGCACAATTTTGAGCGGTGCGCTACTCCAAGGATAGCACCTTTTTCCGATTTTGTTCATATGTTTATCCATTTATCATATTCGTTTTGAGAGTTTAAGCTCTACCCATGCCAAACACAAACCAACAAAAGTCAGAAAACGTGTTAGGTTTCCAGCTTGGAATGCAACAGTGTGTTTAATGTCATACTGAAATGGAGCAGACCACATGGACATGGGGCTGCACAGCACATTTGTGAAGTTGAACAGGGAAATGCTGAAAAGATGATAGTTGAAAGAACATGGACTAATTATACAAATTTTAGCACATATGTGACACACAATGTGTTGGCTTCCAGGACTAATAGCTGACTAGTTGGTAGCATGACAAATCAATGATGCAATTAGACATTGTAGCATATCTGAATACCCTATCTACCATTACAAGTGAAGAAGAAGTCAGGAGAGATATTAAAGCTGATTCTTTAAGAGAAAATCTCAGGTTATTGGTAAAAATGAACTCACTGATTAATTTGAGTGATAGTTGAAGTGTTGAAAAGAAGAATTAATTTCTGAAAAACATAGTAAGTTGACCTTGAGGTATGTTTTGTTTGTTTTTAGGCAAATGTGCATTCACATACATGTATACACTACCGGTCAAAAGTTTGGGGTCACTTAGAAATTTCCATTCCACTCCATTATAGACAGAATACCAGCTGAGATCAGATGCATTGTTTGTTTTAATCAGGGCAGCAGTTTTCAGATGATATTATGTGCTTACATAATTGCATAAAGGGTTCTCGACTGTTGTAGACAGAAGTGGCTGAAGAAACGCTTGAACTCCATGCTTTTTGGTCTAAACGTCATACCCAAATTAAAAGTGGTACAGCTCCCATATACTCCGACACTCTGGGGTGTGCCTGGTATCATTGGAAAGGTGATTGATGTGGGTGTGTTTGTGTATTTGAGAAGTGTTGTATTTTGTAGTTTTTTGGCTTTTTTCTTTGCACTTTTCAAATGGAAATAAAAAAACACACAGACACATCTGTAGAAAAAAATCATATACAATCCATTTTTGAGTCTTTTGGCTTCTGGATTTTTTTTCTGTAGTAAGCTGAGACATGTGGCTAATGACCTGTGTTGTCTGTCACCTGTCAGATGTGTTTACAGCAGTGTATTCTAATCCTTTTACAGATGTATGACTTGGACGGAAATAAAAAAGGCCTAGAATCATCCTGACACTTGGAACAAAAACTTGAGTGTTTCCTTTCCAATGATATCAGGCACACCCCAGTATACAGTGAACAGTCGAGAACCCTTTTGCAATTATGTAAGCACATAACGTAATCTGAAAACTGCTGCCCTGGTTAAAAAAACAATGCAACTGATCTCAGCTGGTATTCTGTCTATAATGGAGTGGAATGGACATTTCTAAGTGACCCCGAACTTTTGACCGGTAGTGTATAAACGCACACATACATACATACATATCCTATGAACGGTACTGTGGCGTGTACCCAGTTTTGATTCTAGGTCTTTGCAGTAAGACCTCACTTTAGGACTCAGTGTAAAATAAACAATCTGCTACTAACTAACTCATATAATATTTAATTTATACATACACTACATCTTAATGTGAAGCAAGTCATTAATATGCATGTGTTCAAAAGTGTGATGTTTTAAATGGATGGGATTTTCAGACTTGTGCAACATTTCACTGTTGGACATTTCCTCTGCAGGTATCGGACCGTCAGAGCTACCTGGTGGTCTCTCTGGTTCTGTGTCTGTCTCTGGGCCTCCTGCTGTGTCTGCAGTGCTGCCGCAGCTCCTCTCCCTCTCCAAACACCAACGCTGCAGCCCTTATCAAGAGCAACCACTACCCCAGTCCCAAGAGGTCTGTCACACACACACACACACACACACACACACACACACACACACACACACACACACACACACACACACACACTCACAACCTCCCACTACATATAAATAGGACATTTTGCTTCTGTAGGCTTGGCTTCTAATTCACAGTTAGTTATTTATAATAGTATTGTTCTACCATTGTCAGATCTGTCATCGTGATCCCTTACACCCAGTCATATGCTGCTGCTTTTGAATAGAACATATTGCATCACTTCCTTACGTCACTTGTGATCTGCTTGCCTAAGGCTGTCACTCTGGTCCTGCCACTAACTGTAGGACGCTGGAGGAGTGACAATGTAAACAACACAAATGTCAAACTCATTTTTCTTGTCAGATGCTTCTCCTCCTATGACGACATGAGCCTAAAGCGCAGGGTCGCCTGTCCACTTGTTCGCTCCAAGTCATTCCACTTGTCCTCTACAGAAGGTAAGAGCCCCCTCTCCTAAACACACACACACACACACACACACACACACACACACACACTGTACTCAAGTCTCTCCTCAAACCTGCCCTCTCCTCTGTTTTTCTGTTGTTTCTCTCTCTTTTTTTTTTTGTCATTGAAACATAAGCGTAACATTGAGGCTTGATGCTACAGTCATAGCTCATTGCAAATATCATATTCTCGCTGCTGTAGACCTTTTCAGGCTAGTTGCGTCAGACTGCTGCAGCTCTCACTGCACAACTGTCCACATCCAAGTACTATCCTAATCCTTCTTCATTCTTTCTGTCTTTCCAAATCTCATTTGGGCTATTTCTCTGCAGTTTCCTCTCACACATGTTGTCATGCTTAGTCCCTGGTGTTGCCAGTACCTTGAGCTACACAAGCCCACAGGGAGAGGCTGGTGCAAGCAATAAAAGAATAAAGTCTTTGACTCATTAAACCTAAAACTCCCCCTGCTGTTCATTATCCCTCAACTGTGTGTGTGTGTGTGTGTGTGTGTGTGTGTGTGTGTGTGTGTGTGTGTGTGTGTGTGTGTGTGTGTGTGTGTGTGTGTGTGTGTGTGTGTGTGTGTGTGTCCTTGAGGCTGAAGGCTGTCATTGCCAGGTTTTGCCCACATGCTGGCTTAAGGAGTGTAATTATAGAGCATGATGCTTTGCTGACTCATGATAGACATTTGCAAGTAGTAATTGATAATAAAATGACACATTTCTCTGTGATTTTTTTTTTTAAAAATTTTTTAAAGCTTAACCCGAGTTTAGTCAAATTACTCGTTATCTTCTGCAAACATTAAGTCATGATTGTTAAATAGATTTTTGCCATTGCATCTTTAATACAACTACTTGCAAGGTCACTTCATGCTTGTTACATGTATGTATTCCTGTTTGCCATTCCATCATTAACCTGGCCCCTCTCTCCCCTCCCCAGTAGGTCCAGATGACTTGTACATTGTAGAACCTCTAAGGTTTTCTCCAGAGAAAAAGGTACAGTGTCTGTTCCAACTGCTGCTGTTGGCTGTGACGGCCACCTTACTTTTAAGTGCTGTGTGTTTTCTAGTGTCAAGTCTGTCTGTACAATAAGTGTGCTAGAGCAGTGAAAGGCATCTTCGTCAGTCACGGATTCCTGAGCTCAGTGGAGTAGCCGAGATAAGGGAGCAGCTGAAGAGTGTTAAGATTCAGCCCACTCCAAATGCCTGTTAACCACTTCTGTGCGGACACTTTTTGGGCATGTCATCTGATTTTTGAAAAACAGATTTCGATGCAAGTCCCTCAAAAATTAAAACGCATCACACACAACTCTTATCCTGTGGAACATTTGGTGATGTAAGTAAAGCGTGGTGTACTGTGGACTTGTATCATAGCACAGCACTGAGCAGTTAGAAACACTTTTAAGATAAGTCGTTTTGATCATATCTGTGTCTCCTATATTCCATCATTCCCTATGAAACTTTCCCACCCTTCTTTGATCCATTTGTATGGCCTCGGTGTCTAGCGCAGAAGTGGTTAATATGACTTTACGTTATTAGATGTATCTTGTCATTCTCTGAAGTGTTTTTTTTTTCATTATTTTTTGTATCATTCGTTCCTCCTGTCTTGTGTTTTTCCTGTAGAAAAAGCGCTGCAAGACAAAGTCGTTGGACAAGGTTGAGATTCTGAAGCCAGCCGATCCCTCTGCTCCACTCGGAAACGGGGATCTAAACTGCAACGGCTTCCACCCATGCCTCCCTGCTCCACCACAAGCACCACCACCATCACCTCCTCCTCTTCCTCCTCCTCCTTCTCTCCCACCGCCTCCTCCTCCTCCCTCTGCAGAGGAGGTGTCATCCCTGCCCACTTGCACCTCCAAGGAGTTCCCCTCAGAGACTAGCAGCTGCAGCTCGTCCACCCACTCTGAGGAGTCCTACACAAGCCGTCTTCCACCTCCCTCTCCCGTGTTCCCCTCCTCCGGCCTGTGCAACGGACACGGCCCGTCTTTCTCCCTCCATCAGTCTCCCACCAAGTCCCGCCAGGAGAAGCGCTCGATGAAGCGGCGGAAGTCGCGGCAGACGGAGCTGCAGTTCCCTACCATGCGGCGGGGGAGCCTGGGTTCTCTGCCCAGCCTGCAGCAGCTTATAAAGGGAAACGAGGAGATCAGTGTCGGGACCATCGGGGTGACAGCAGTCACCGGACATGTCTGAATACTCTTACTTTTACACAACTTTCTGTTAACAACCATATACACACACACACACACACACACACTATATGGTAGCAGACTTGTGAGGAGATGAGGTCTTACTGCATCCAAAAGAACCACATTTCCCATGAGCACCCAGGCACACCGTGGAACTGAAGTGGCTGGGGCAGCAGTAGCTCCACATCATCCAGTTCCTTATCCACTCCTGTCAAAGAGCTGTTCACGGTTATGTGCCTTTATATCTGTTCTCGACCTTTTTAATGCTAAAACAAATGTGACATTTAAAGAATTGTTGATGTGGACAGAGAGAGACACTGAGGTGGGGAGTGAAACATTATTACAAGTCAAATCCATTGAAGTGCGTTGAGAATGTTTTTTTTCTTGTTTTTTTTCTTGTTTTTTTTTCTACTGGATAAGCACATTGTCCCATGACAGTTCAGCACCAATAAGTGTTCATCCCCACTTTGAGCACAGTGAGGAGAGGTGCTGGCCTCAACTCTACGTTCCTTTACCTAAGTGGGCATCAAGAAGTATTAAGGCTGCTCTTTTGGATGAAATGTGTCGTCGTGAGAGAACTGTGGAGCATGACAAACTACTTCTATATCACCTTCTGTCTTTCATTGCATTCATTTTATCCTTTCTGTCTTTGTATTGCATCCTAACATGACTGCAGGTGTTTGTATGGGACCAGAGTGTTCAACTTTCATTGTTTCTCTTCCTCCGGTTCTGTCAGTCTGTTCCAAACCAACCATCAGAGCTGAATGAAGAACAGACTTTTACACGTCCGAATGTGTCCGTCCTCTCAGTTTAGTGTCCCATTTAACCCCATATTACAAATACAATTGCAGCAGTCTGTAGATCCTACTAATTCACAAGGAATTGTTCTGTGAACTGTCCCTACCCGGTTAGTTTGGGCTGGGCCCAAAGAGCTTGCTCCCACACCGAATAAAGAGAAATTGCACTGTTACAGGGGATATTGTGACTGTGGGGAACAGGCTAAAGGCAAGCCATGGGTTTTTTTATTGTCTTTTTTTTTTCAGGTATATGTTTATGTATCTTTTATCCACTACTGAGCCATGCTCCTCTCTTATCATTGCTCGTGTGGTTTGAATCGTCACATAAGTATGGATGTATAAGTTTGCTGTTTAGGGCACAATGTACTGTAGGACCACATTGTGCAAAACTGAATGTTTACACTTCCGTCACACACACTCACTCACCCACTCACTCGCACTTACTGGCACCCTGCAGCCTAGTCTGACAGACCAGTTTTATTTATCTATTTATTTATTCGAATGACTGCAGATTTTTCTAACCTAACTTTGTTGCCCGTCTCCCAATCCTGCAGTGCCAAAGCAGTTTATCCATGACCGTATGTTTCATAAATAAAATATTACAGCGCAATCCACTCAACCACACCGACACATGGCCATGGTGGATGGCTCGACCTCGGACATTTTTTTTTCTTTTTCTTTTTAGCTTAGGCTTTGACATTATGGCAGACCCTAACTCTGTTTGCCTCTGCCTGAAATATCTGACCAATATGATAGCAGTCACATATCCTGCAGCAGCAACAAGATGAAGTATTGATTTAGAAAACTAGGCTTCTTAGGATCCTCGCACTGCTGCTTTTGTATTATGTTGAGAGCAGCTGGGTGGTAGGACGTAGTGGAAAGGGTCAATCTGAGTGTTCATTATTGTCTCGTCTTCTATGTGCTCATTTCAGCATCTTTGTCGGATCGCTAGCCAACCCATTTTAACTCGCCCTGTTCATGATTACATGACTGACCTATGTTAACGTTCAGTTTAATGTTTAAACGGCGTAGTTTTAAGTAATAACATGTATATTTTTCTGTATGTATGCAGTTTCTGACTGGCTCTGTGTGGTTGCATTTGGGTACATTCTGACAGAGAACTTTCTTCTTACTCTAGTCTCCCAAAAGAGCATCATTACCTGTCCTGACCAGCTTCTATAGCTCCTCTTTCTCTTTACATATCTTTAACCCCCCCCCATTGCACGACTTATTGTGACTGTGAAGACATTTTTTTTATATGCCTGCTTTATTAGCCACTCTTAACAGGTTCCCATTGGGAGCTTGAAACGCTACAATGACTCTACATGCTTGCTTTCTAGCTGATCTGTGCATCCTCACTCTCATTGTATACAATTGTCTTTTATTCACTTGTCATTGCTCTTTGACTTTATGTGTTCGCCCCCCACCTTGATTGATACTTGTGGTTTGTGAGGGGATGAATATTAATTGTTGAATAAAGGGAACGCAGCAAAGATGGGTACATTTGGAACACTATTAATTAAGCCGAGCAAATCATGAGTTTTTTTTTTTTTTTGAATGTGGATGATCTTATGTTTGTGTGTGTGTGTAACCCTCATGTATGCGTGTGTGTGTCTGTGTTATGAGAAAGACTACTTTTGAAACTGCTTATCCTGTAACACAGCGAATAAGGAGAATGCCCTCGGCGAGAAATTTTAGGATCTCAGTGAGCACTTTGTATGACTCTTCATGCCTTTTTGTTTTTCTACCTTAATATGTCAAGTGCTATCTTTTCTTTCTCTCTCTCTCTATCCCTCTCTTTCTCTCTGTGATTATTCTGAAGAGTGGCACAGTATTTTTGTGCAGGAGTGAGTTACTACAAAACGTGTAGTGCCATTAGAAACTGTGAATTTCTAAATAAAACCTTTTTTTTTTTGTTGTCTTTCACTTTGTCTTTGGCTTTTATTGCGGGTGTCTTCATACTCCACCATTGTTTGTCAATCTTGAATCAATCCTTAATGCTACCTAGTCCATAAAGACAGACTGACTCACAAACTAAATAAAAGGGGTGATTCTCTGAAATTGAAATAAGATTTTGCCACAGGGCTTTACATGCACAACATTAGCACATTGATGCACGTGTGATATGTCCTGCTAACTTCACCTGATCGAGGTTACAACTGGAGTGTTTCAGTACAACCACACCAACAGGCTTTAGAAAGCTGAGATGAGACAACTTTTGCTCGTGCTATAAAATAAAAGCCAGCTTGGCACTTTGGGTCTGCATGTAAGGCATCATTACGCTGCCTTCATGTGTTGTTGGAAATGTTACTATTATGATTACAGCCGTTCAACTATTCCAAGAATTGGAGAAATTCTATGTTTTACAAATTGTTTTATTGTTGTAGAAATTCTTCAACAATATTACAGAGTCAAATACATTGAGAACTAAATCTAAAATGTTCATTTCCCACATTATGAACAACTTCTTGGCAACATTTAGCAGGTTAACACTTCTAACCTTCTGCTGTTGATTGAAAACTGAACATAAATCTCAGTATTTTGCTCATGCTGGAGATGTAGACACTGACACTCATATCCACAAATATTATACTATAAGACATTAAAGAAAATATAGGAACTCATTGCTTGGAACCTGTGGTATTATATTTGTTACATGTTATATATTCATAAAGCAAAGAATCTTAGCTATTCAAATTGTTTTTACTACTTACTGTAGTGAGCACTGGACAACTGTATTATTCAGTGTATAAAATAAACAATTGTAAAGCATGTATGCATCAGGACATTTCTTTTGACTGAGCTTTAGACCTTACAAAAAGGAAACGTTACCAACTTTCACATTAGACAGGGGTCTTTGAGCTTTTGGGACAAATGATCAAACATCAGCCACCAAAAGTAACTTCTTTGGTGACTTTGTTTGAAAAAATATTTTGACCTATTAACAATATCAAAATGATAAAGTAGAACAGGAGCACATTCATGCAGCAGGATTATTAGAGATTATTAAATATTACTATTAAAGAGCAGTATAGAAGTGGCCGGGTTGTCTCAGTGGGTAGAGCAGGCGCACATATACGCTCGATGGTGTTTAGGGCCCCCAACGTTTCCTTCCAGGCAGCGCTGCGACCGTTGACTTCAAGGCACCTAACCCTAACCCCCCCCCCCCTTGTGCCCGTGCCCCTCGCAGCGCCCATCCTGGGCATTGCGTTTTAACCCAAACCTAACCATAACCATAACCCATGCCTAATCCTAGTGCCTTCCAGGCAGCGCTGCCCGGGAGGAGACATTGGGGGCTCAAACACCGATAAATCCATAAACGTCGACGCAGAGGTCCAAGGTTCGAGTCCGAGCTGAGACGATTTCCTGCATGTCTTCCCCCTCTCTTTCCCCTCTTTCCTCTTTCTCACCTAGCTGTCCTATCAATTAAAGGCGGAAAAGCCCAAAAACTAATCTTGAAAGAAAAAAGAAAAAAAAAGAGCAGTATAGAAATTGGTACATCCCACCACAAGGTGTCGCTGTGAGCAGAGCTGAACGCTGTTTTCCTCCAGCGCGCTCTCCCTCTCTCTCCGTTGTTTACAACAACATGGAGGACGAGGTGGATGTTGATATCGAAGGAGACGAGTTTGAAAGCAGCACTAGGTGAGAATATTTATTGTAACTAATTCTTTAACATTCTTGGTTGATCTCGTATGCTGTAGTCCACACAAGTTTACGGAGACCTGGTCGTTGTTTGTACCCTCACGGTGCAGGAGGCTACAGCAGCGGTTAGCTGTGTCGTGTGTCAGATAGATGCTGGGTGTCTCCTCGGCCCTTCTCCACAGCTTCTTTCCTTTCTGTTGCAGTGAGCTGAATGGAGGAGGTTTAGTCCAGGAGCAGTTCATACAATCTGCGTGGAAGAGCAGCGCAGGGATACTGGTACGAGTTCACGAAGCTAACAGTCCTTCAGCGGACTCCTGTGTGACTGCTAATGCTTGTTGTTGACTCTGTGTGTGTGTGTGTGTGTGTGTGTGTGTGTGTGTGTGTGTGTGTGTGTGTGTGTGTGTGTTGTGCAGCCATGGGAGCTGGACAGCTCCATCAGCCCAGAGAACAGGGAGGTGATCGAGAGGATGCTGCTGGAGGAACAGTATCCTTTCACTGGCCATAATGGCTGCACAGTCTTCAGTAGCTTTACTGCAGACCTAATCAATCAATCAATCACATTTTATTTAAAGTGTAAAATCACCATTATACATGGTCTCAGTGAACTTTACAATTAAAGTAACTTAACAGACAGCAACAAAACTATTGAAAAGCATTAAAGCAGTAATAATACAAAGCAGTAATAATACAAAACCAGCAATATAAGACAATAAGTGAAAAGGTTTATTTGTGAAGGACGCAGACAGGATGGTGTGTTATGGTTAGCTATAGTATAATGCAGTGTTTCTCAAATGGAGGTACATGTACCCCAAGGGGTACTTTGGAGGACTGCAGGGGGTACGTGAGCGCTTTTTTCCTAAGTTTTTGTCACTGCTTTTGAAGTTTGTCACTTTTTCAAAGTTTTTGTTGCTTTTTGTCACTATTTTCGACCATTTCTTGCCTTCCTTCCTTCCTTCCTTTTTGTCAAAGTTTTTGTTACTTTTTTCAAAAAACAATTCCACTTTTTTCAAGGTTTTTGTCATTTTTTTTCTAAGTTTTGTCTTCCTTCTTTCTAATGTATTTTTTTTTACAAGTCTGTCGCTGTTTTTGATACTATTTTCCACCTATTCTTGCCTTACTTCCTTCTTTCTACCGACTTTTTTATTAGCATTTAAATGTTTTTCAGTTACATGGCTGTTGTTTGGTAGATCTATCGCTGGTCAGGGGGTACTTGGCTTAAAAACACAATTCAAATGGGGTACATTATTGAAAAAAAGTTTGAGAGCCACTGGTATAATGAGTAGAGGTGGGTTTTCAATCTAGATTTAAAAATGTCAACTGAGTGAGCTTCTTTAAGCTGCAGAGGTCTGATGGGCAATAACGGCCCCGGTCTGTAACTAATGAAATCCTATAGAAATAGAAGTGAATCTACTAATTGCAAAAATGAAAGACACAAGAAATAGAAAAAAAAAATAAAAAATAACAGTGAGAAATGTTGCAAAAATTAGTGATGACTATTTTAATTGATTTTTGATCCTAAATTGTAAAATTGTCTGATTTTTAAGTCATTGTCTGTTGAACTATAATGCACAGTACATTTTTTCTGAATACACAGTTCGGATAACAGTCAGTATTAAATGTATTGGTCCTGAACTGTGCTTGTAGATACTACCTGACAGGTGAGGGGATTCCTGACAACATTTGGGAAAGTGATGCGAACAACGAGCCCAAAGTGAAGAAGTAAGTCAATCCTTCCTCCAGCATTCAAGGTGGAGTCAGCGATCCTGGAGAAAGATTGTTGATAGGGGGGTAGTGGAGGGCAAATTGTGCATTGTGCTGGAGTAGTTTGGGGGTTCGGCAAACTGCTGACTTGAACTGGCGATCTTCCACTTCTCAAGGCAAGTCCCCACAGACTGAGCTACTGCTGGGATAAGAATCGCTGACTGCACCTTTCACATTAGCAGAGTACATGTTGTCATTGGCATTCATTTCACACTTTTACCTGTCGGGGGTTCAGGTCTCCAGCCAAGACGTCGGCCTCTGCCTCAGGCTCCTCTTCTCGTTGGTCCAAACAGGAGAAAGAACTGTTTGAGGAAGGACTGGTAAGCTTCCCTTGGCTCAGGGCATCTGAGGTTTGCACTGAACAGGCCTATAACATATGTAATACTTGTTGTATATCTGAGAGTATTGTCTAAAATACTAGGTGGCTTTTTTTTATTTTTTTCTCTGCAGGCTCAGTTTGGTCAAAGGTGGACTAAGATTGCCAAGTTGGTGGGTAGCCGTTCCGTCATTCAGGTCAAGAGCTATGCCAGGCAGTATTTTAAACACAAGGTGAGACTTTGCTTTACATTCCACCTTTTGTTTTGCTGCTAACAGCAGCAAAACTGCCCACTACAGGACTTTAGACCAGATTTTCTTAGCAGCATGCAGGGTGTTTCAGTTTGTCAATACAAGCTTAATTGTCGTATCCCACAGTTAAACTTGTGCTTTCCTCATTATTCAAACTCTTTCACAACCAGAACGCATTCCTCAGGCAGGATTGGGAAATAAGAATGAAGAATAAACAATGTCTTTTGTCATCTGTATTTATTTTTTTCCCAGGCTAAATCAGAACCCAGAGCTGCAGCTCCCTCTGCAGGTCCTGCGCTGCACTTACAACCACCCCAGCCCACCTCCAGTCGTGCATCCTCTCTGACAAACGCTGTCCGCATAGAGAAGCTTTCTGATGACGAGAACGAGGAGGTAGACATCACTGATGACCTGAGCGATGATGGGGACGGCGACGGTGATGACGAGCCGCAGGCTGTTGTGAAGACTGAGTTCAAGCCAGAGCAGCTAGCAGGCACTGAGGTCCAGACAGACACAGAGGGGCAGAAAGAGGCAGGTCTGACTGAGACAAGCCACGCCTCGCCGTTTCCACAAAGTCCCCGATCCTCATCTCCCCTACCTTCTTTAGAGAAGACCAGTGTGACTGGGCTGGACGAGAAAAGCAACAAGAGAGTATCACTCCCTAATAAAGACCTTCAAGCATGGGCTCAGACGGACTCGGAGCAAATGAGCGATGAGAACGAAGGCACTGGCTCCCAGTCTGATAGCTCAGCACAGACTGGTCCACTGGAAGAGGCCTGTAGCGATGGCACAGGTAAGACTCACGCCTGCTGTTTTTATGTGCAGTACCAGTCAAAAGTTTGGACTTCCTCATTCACTTGAATGGGAAAGTGTGTCCAAACTTTTGACTCGTACTGTAAATCCACCTCACGATGATGCCCCTTACTTGCTTTGTTTGTTTTTTTTGGCCATTTATGCCTTTAAAAGATAGGAAAGCTGAGATATGAAAGGGGCGAGAGAGAGGGGGAAGACATACAGGAAAACCGCCACAGGTCGGACTCGAACCCTGGACATTCTGCGTCGAGGAACAAACCTCTGCATATGTGCGCCCGCTCTACCAACTGAGCTAACCGGCCACCTTACTTGTTTTTGTGAAGTTACACCGTGGTTCCTATTTGCTTCCCCAGATACTGCTGATAAGACTGAGCAGAGTGCAGCTGATAGACCAGAAGAAGACCAAGAGGAAGAAGAAGAAGAGGAGGAGCTTAAGCCCCCTGAACATGAAATAGAGATGGACATGGAGACCACCACTGAGGATGAGAAACAAGCAATCCCAGAGTTCTTTGAGGGACGACCATCCAAGACTCCTGAAAGATACCTTAGGATCCGAAACTACATCCTGGATCAATGGTAAAACCTTAAAACACATTTGGTAACTTCTGTCAAGACCGTGCTGCAGAAGAAGTGCTCATTACTTCTTCTGTTCACCAGGATGAAGAGCAAGCCCAAGTACCTAAACAAGACGTCAGTCCGCCCTGGACTGAAGAACTGCGGAGACGTCAACTGCATTGGGAGGATTCACACCTACCTGGAGCTCATTGGAGCCATCAACTTCAACTGCGGTAACTTTACTGACAGCATTCTTCTGTTTCTTTTAAAGGACAATTCCGGCGCCAAATGAACCTAGGGGTTAATAACACGTGTACCGAGTCGACCGTTCTCTGAGATCTGTTTTCATGCTAATCGAATTTGATTCTAGCTTGAAACAAGCTACCGCAAGCCGCTGATTAGCTTATAACGCTAGTCATCGGGGCAGAGGGTAAAGTGAAAAGAAATCTCTATTTGTATACCGCTGACAAGGCTCAAAATAGAACCACACGTCAACAGTAGCATAATGAGGGTCCGTACATGTAAACCGAAGCATCGAGAACTTTGTAAGTGCACAGGCAGTTTATTAAAAAGATAGATTATAAAAATAGTAGCGGGCGCCATCTTGGGAAAGCAGTCACGACCAGTCGAACGCCGAACGCCGTGCTTGAGCTTTACTACTGGTTACTGGTTGCACGGCGTTCGTCGTTCGACTGCTCATGACTGTTTTCCGAGGCTCCCACATGTAAACATGACCCCTACTGTCTTTATAATCTAGCTTCTTAATAAACTGTCACTTACAAAGTTGATTTACTTGAGCCTTGTTAGTGGTATAGAAATAGCAATTTCGTTTTACTTAACCTCTGCCCCGACGACTAGCGTCATAAGCTAATCATCAGTTTGCGGTAGCTTGTTTCAAGCTAGAGACACATTCGATTAGCATGAAAACATATCCCAGAGAACGGTCGATCTGGTAATCATGTGTTATTAACCCCTAGGTTCATTTTGCGCCGGAATTATCCTTTTAAAAAGAAATCTGTCTTCCCTTTTTCATTTGGAGCTCTGCCTCTTCTCTCATAGAGCAAGCAGTCTATAATCGCCCAAAGGTGGTGGACCGCTCCAAGCACAAGGAGGGCAAAGATGTGCTTGAGGCCTACCAGCTCGCCCAGAGACTGCAGAGTATGGTAGGTACCCATAACCCCCTAACTCCCACAAAGACACCAAACCTCAAGCATCTGAACCATGAGTTTGCTGGACTTTGAGCTAACTGTTGATTGGCTGCACGGTTTAGCGGACCAGGAAGCGGCGTGTGCGGGACATATGGGGAAACTGGCGCGACTCTAAAGATTTGGAGGGACAGACGTATGAGGTTTGGACACTCAGACACACACTGCACCTGTTCACATACAAGTATTGATCACTTGGTGAGTTCTCATTGACTATATGTACTGTTACGGTGTTTCATCAGCATCTCAGTGCTGAGGAGCTGGCTTTGCGGAGAGAAGAGATGAAGAAGCAGCCGAAACCCTGCAAGATCTCCAGATTCAGGGGGTGAGCGCGAGTGAGTGTGGAATTTCCGACAACCTTGTAATTACATATTTCTATATGTGTAACTACTTTCACTCCTCCTTGTAGGTCTTTTGATCCCTTCCAGTTGATTCCCTGCAGGTCTTTTGGAGAGGATGTGCAGGTCAGTGGCCATTTATCCCATCAATCAGTCATCAGTGGTGCAATGTTTCTTGCAAGATGGGAGTGTCACCACTTATTTAATCTGAGGTCATGTATACATAACCTCACTATAAGTTGAATAAGTACTAAAATGTCCTCTTTGTTCTCCCCAGGAACCATTCCAGGTTATTGTGTGTGCAGAGACTCTTCTCATAATGGACATGGTATGCCATACACACAACCACAAATGCTGAATGTATTTTCCCTTAGGTATCACACACGTTAAGAGTTATTCATGAAGAAAATGTTTTCAGTGTGTTGCATGCACTATGAATTGATAATGTTGTTAATTCACTGACCTGTAAGGCAGGCCAATACATGATTATCTGTTTTAGTTATAATATTAAAATGTGAAACAATTGTCTCATTCATTCGGTCATTCATTTATTTTATTTAAATCTTCCAAAAATGATCAAATGTTTTGTGACAGCATGCCCACGTGTCGCGGGGGGAAGTCATCGGCCTGCTAGGCGGAACTTTCAGTGAGGAAGAGAAAGTATTAAAGGTAGGGAAAGGAGCCAAAACAAAAATGTGGACAATGGAGATATGGATTTGATGTGCTATATAAAGTATTTTGACATTTGCGTTTACAAATGATTCTGTGTATCCGTGCAGATCTGTGCAGCTGAGCCGTGCAACAGCGTGAGTACAGGTTTGCAGTGCGAGATGGACCCGGTGTCTCAGACACAGGCCTGTGACGTGCTGTCGTCGCTGGGCTTCAGTGTGGTGGGCTGGTACCACTCGCATCCCACCTTCCACCCCAACCCTTCAGTACGGGACATCGGCACACAGGACCAGTTCCAGGTAAAAGGATTAAATGAAAGAAGTCCCACTGGAGTTAGTCTTTGGAAACACGTTATCTGATTCTCTTTGTCCTGATTTGTTCCAGAGTTATTTCTCACGTGGCGGAGCCCCCTTCATCGGGATGATAGTAAGTCCATATGACCCAGCCAACCCCTCCCCCCACTCCCAAACTACCTGCTTGTTGGTGAAAGAGAGCCAGGAGCCTTCAGGCCCACAGAGTATGTTTAACACACGCAAAGACATGATTCAAAACGTTCAAACGGTTCATATCAAGCTGACGATGTAGGACACGCACGCACACAGCACGGTCTATCCTCTGTCTCTCTTTCTGTTCCTACCCCAGAGCTGCCCTACCGGTTCGACTTCCTGTCATCACAAGACATTCCAGACTGGGAACAGACGTTGAGGAGAGCTCAGTGGATCATCCACAAATACTGTCAAACCCCCGGGTGAGTGAGAAACAAGAGTGCAGTGGTCGTCCTGACACGCACATTGGCTCATTCTGCCTTTTTGTGATTTGGAACAAGTTGTTAGTAAAGCTTAAAGCGTAACTCTCGCCAACATGCAACCTAGGGTCTTTTTGTGAATGTACCCGAGTCAAAGTTTCGTTTAAAAGCATATTTAGGACGGAATCGCCACTTTTAAGATGTACCGTATTTTTGTTTTTCAGTCAAATGGCCTTTTGAATGGGAGTGCTAGGGGCACTTTTATGCTAGCCTCAAAATAGCTATTTTTAAACCACTAAGAAGGCTCGACACAACATGAAACTTTGCTCGAAGTATGACCAGGGGCTTTACACCTTAACGGAAGCATTGGCAACATTGTTTGTGTAGCCAGAGTTTACTAAAAAAGGTTTTCAACAACTCATCGTAGCTCTTGTTGTTTCCGGCCGCAGCCATTTTATCAGTCAAAAACAATCGATTTCTGAATGCAACGTAACAGGCAGGAGAGTAAAGATGGAACGCTCCTAAAGCTTAGTTCCATATTCCATGATTATTTCTTGTTTTGTCGTTATTGAAAAACAATATTGACCTCGTAGTTGAAAAAGGAGCCTCATATGGAGTCCGTTCATTCACATTCGGATATCGACTAGTTTTGACTGCCGAGGTGGTAGCGGCAGGAAACAACAAGAGCTACGGTGAGTTGTTGAAAACCTTTTTTAGTAAACTCTGGCTACACAAACAATGTTGCCAATGCTTCCGTTAAGGTGTAGAGACCCTGGTCATACTTCGAGCAAAGTCTCATGTTGTGTCGAGCCTTCTTAGTGTTTTAAAAATAGCTATTTTGAGGCTAGCATAAAAGTGCCCCTAGCACTCCCATTCAAAAGGCCATTTGACTGAAAAACAAAAATACGGTACATCTTAAAAGCGGCGATTCCGTCCTAAATATGCTTTTAAACGAAACTTTGACTCGGGTACATTCACAAAAAGACCCTAGGTTGCATTTTGGCGAGAGTTACGCTTTAATGTTGGAGTATCTGAACTGCTGTTGTTTTTTTTTACACTGGGTAGGAGTGTGCAGATGGAGAGATTGTTCCGGAAAGACTCCCATCTCACCTATCTGGAGAAGGTCTGTCCAGCTGATCAGTCTGCCCACTGTTCACACATCTTAGTGGCTTCTGGCTTCATTACCTGATTTACCTCTGTTCCTACTGCTTTATTGTCTTTGTCTCATTTCACTTGACCTCTTCCATCTATCACCTCCTTTTTTTAGATGCTGTCGTCTCTGGCCAGGTACCTGGAGCCCCTGCCAGATGAGGAGGGAGACTCCTTCCTCACCCAGATCCAGGCGCTATTCCAGTCAGACTTTATTGCCAAGCAGGAAGAGGGGGAATCTTTTATCTTATCCAGACCAGAAGTCTCAGACGACTTTGCTTTTGATCAGCTGATGAGCGAGGAGAGGCCCCAGGAGGGAGGAAGAGACTCTGATCCGGATTCTGGCAGAGCTTCAGATAGACGTGTACAGCCCACGGACACAAACTCAGACACAAACAGCAGCACAGTTTTACATCTGGGCTCTGTGTTGTCGACTGAACATGACTATTTACTGTGATGGACCATATATCTCATCTAATTCTCAAAGAATAACCGTTATGTAAATACAACAACATTTTGTATCAGTATTACTAACTTACTTATTTAGTTTTTCCAACATTTTATGGGGAAAAAAGGCATTTCACTTTCTCAGTTCTGCAGGTTTCTTTTAAACATAAAAATATATTTTCTTATTTTGTTGTCTTTTATATTACTGTAATAGCTCGATATTAAATTGTTATAGTGCTGTAAGGTGCTGTCGATTACGAGATAATGTCAGTCACATTTCCTTATAAGAGAATGTCAAGAAGAAGTCAGTTTCCTTTCAATTTAGGGAAATGCTTGCTCCTATGACAACAAGATTAAATAAGCTAAACTTGTCAATGGGGATTTGTAATTATTAGCCTCCTATAGGAGCCCCCTACTGTACTAGAGTATCCGTTATGCATATGCCCTGAAGATAATCAAATACATTCCTACCTGTGTTTATCTCCAATTTCTCATTAAAAAATAAAATCTTTTTTTAGGCATTTATGCTTTAATTTAGACAGAGACCGAGAGGAAAGGGGAGCTGGGAGGTGAGGAGGTGCAGCAAAGAGCCCAGGACCGGACTCAAACCCTTTAAATCCCCTTTTAATACATCACATACCTCCTATAGTGTATAATTTTAGTAAAAGGCTTTTAAGACTCTCTCTTATTATATCAAACATCTAGCTAAATGCTGTTGCCTGGTGAAATATGTAAATATGTCTCCAGCTAAAACACCCAATGGTAGTCTATTGAGTAGCTGGGGGACACAAAGGTTAATTTCCAATCCTGCAGACACCTGACTGCCATTTTAGCTGTTTTATTGTAATCACAGACGTCACATTTATTTGGATAGAGACAAAAAAAAAGCTTAACGAAAGTGACGGGTTAGTGCTTTTACTGACAGAAATGGCAAACAGGAAATTTCTACAGATTCGCACGCAGTCTTTTTTTCTGTAATAATGGTTTTGCTTTCTTTTCAAAGTCAGGAGAAATAATATTTATAAACATTTTTTTCCATTAGATTTATATGTATACAGTATATAGCCCATATACAATACACAGACTCTGATCCAAATCTGGACCTAGGTGCAATTTAATCCAGTTTCGGTAACACTTTACTTGAAGGTATCTACATAAGAGTGACATGACACTGTCATGACACAGTCATGACACATGAACCCTAACCATAACTTGTCATGACAAAAACCGAATGACACTTACTTAAAAGAAGCGTTATGTCATAAACGTTTATGACTTGTTTATAATGGTTATGACACGTTCATGACAGTGTCATGTCACTCTTATGTAGATACTTTCAAGTAAAGTGTAACCCCAGTTTCTTAACATTCCAATGCAACCTGACCTAATTTAGATATCGCTTGTTTAACCCAACCGGAGAAGTGACACTGCAGACATTTTACATTGTATACAGTTAATTGAGTACTGCTGATATAAAGCTATATATTAGTGGTGCTCAAATACAAGTATACGGTATCTTTATTAAGCAGAAATGAAAAAAAAAGTTTGCCATATAAGTGAGGTAGTGTATAAAAAAATATCAAAAAGGCACATTCACATGTAATAACATTGCTATTATAACATAAAACAGTAGTGTCAGTCACTCTCGGAAGTAAAATCTGATTTCTTGAAGAAGAGATGTGTGTATTTTGCAAATACAAGGCTACTTGCCTGTATGGGATCTTATATGCCTTGCCAAATGAGATGCATCAACACATCTTTTCCCACAGGTCTTGCAAAGTTACGGCTTCACAGCTGTGTGGGTTCTCGTGGATTTTCAAGCCATTACTAAACTGAAAAGCCGGTAACGCTTTACAATAAGGTACACAAAAAAAATGTTGACTGTTTTGGGCTTTGTTGTTGATGTTTTTTTGGCTAAGTCCTGGATCTTTACAATCCTACCTACAGCACCTTTAATTGAAAATCCGCTCAATTCTGCTTTCTGACGGAATCCTTTCCCACGTTTTACAAGAATTCGGCTTTGCGTCTGTGTGGACGATCAGGTGTCTCTGCAATGCTGACTTGTACTTAAAATCTTTTCCACATGTGTCACATATGGTAGACATATGATAGTTTCCCGTTGTGAGTATTATGGTGAATCCCTGACAGGTTAGTGTTGATAACATTGTTACTGTGACTTCTACTTTTGTGATGTCTCTTCCTTTGTTTTGGCTCTGCATTCTGGTTGATCCTGAGTCTCAGTGCTTGCCTCCTTCGTGATCTCGGCTTCTTGAGAGTTGTGAGAGAGGAGCCGGTGGTCACCGTTTGCTTCTGATAACACAGAGTTTATAACTGGCATGTTAACTACAGACTCTTTATCTGCTGCACTAAGAGTTTGATCAGGATTCAAGTTCTGAGTCTGATCTCACTTTCCTCATAAGTAGGAGTCAACATAAAGGTATCGGTCTCCTGCTTCAGTACTTGCTGCTCTCCCTCCTGACTTGTGCAGAGTTCCTCTTGTTCCTCTTTAATCTTTAATCTTCTCTTGGTCCACACTGGAGTTCCTCTCCTGAACACAGAGCTGCTGCTGGTCAGCGAGAACCTCCTCCTCATTATACAAACATGTTGCTGTGGGAGCTCTGAAGGGACAGAGCACAAAAAGAATAGGAGAACTTACTACTGTGATTGTAGAAAAACGGACATGTGAGCAAATATATACAACAAGTAACTCGGTCTGCACAACTAATCGCAATTGTATCGAAATCCCAATATGGACTGGTGCAATATCCAAATTATTTTGGAAATTACATCCAATAATTTTCAATGAAAATGAGAATAATGATACAAAAACGATCATTCCCTCCAATACCGTGAATCATATCGCAATCGCAATATCGGTCAAAATAATCCCAATTAGATATTTTCCTCATATCGTGCAGCCCTACAAGTACCGTTATGTTATGCATACCATTGGTCCTAATGGTATACATAACGTTACTTACTGAATACGTTATATTCCCCTTTTAGTTTTTTTAAAGACCGTTGAGGTTTTACACACCTATCCTGTGTAACTTTATCTCGGGTTTCCCAACGATATTCAACAGCCTGCGCTGACGATCGATCTCTTCCTCGTACTCGACCACAGTTTTCTTCAAAACTCCGAATATTTCCGAAGCAGCAGCAGCAGCAGCAGCAGTTAGTCGCTCGTTGACAAACCCACTCAAATACTCAACTGCAGACATTGTTGCTTCATTACAGCTGGAAAACGACGCGCTACGAGTACAGCCGTCTTCCAGCTAGAACCCAACACATGTAGCTGTTGTTTACTTCCGCTGGATGTCACACTGTTAAGTTCCGACAGTGGAAGTGCGTGATTTTTCTTTCCGCTTTCAAACTGCGTAAACATGTTGGGCTATTTTGGCTTTTACAGGTTAACGTTAGTGGAACTATCTGGAATGAAAAGAACACCACGGCGTCCGCCCTAGACATTGATGGCTCTAAACGTTTATCAACTACACACGCAGGCTACGTATCAGCATTGATAAACCACAAAAAGAAGATACTTTGCCGTAGAAATAATTCCATGGTCTGGTAGTTTTCGCTGTGCGAGGACCCGCGATCTCACTCGACACACCGGTGTCGTGCCAAGGTACTTATACCCGCCAGGATTTGTATCCCCCTATAACACATTATAGCAGGTGAAAAACAGCCTGATATAATGTGTATCCCCTCTGTAACCTTTGCTAGAAAACAGCAGACATCTCCATATTATTTCAGGTTGTTTATTGTTACCTGGTAAACACTGAAAATGACACACATGATGACAGGACAGACCCTTTGCATGTTAGGGGAGGGGATACACATTATAGCAGGTGAAAAACAGCCTGATATAATGTGTATCGCCTCTGTAACGTTTGCTTGAAAACAGCAGACATCTCCATATTAGCTCAGAAAATAATACACATGATGACAGGACAGACCCTTTGCATTTGAGGGGAGGGGATACACATTATATCAGGTGAAAAACGGCATATTATATGTATCCCCTATGTAACTATTGCTAGAAAACAGCAGACATCTCCATATTATTTAATGTTGTTTATTGTGACCTGGTAAAGTCAGAAAATAACACACATGATGACAGGACAGACCCTTTGCATGTTAGGGGAGGGGATACACATTATAGCAGGTGAAAAACGGCCTGATATAATGTGTATTGCCTATGTCACTTTTGCTAGAAAACAGCAGACATCTCCATAGTATCTCAGGTTGTTCACTGTGACCTGGTAAACACTGAAAATAACACACAGGAGGACAGGACAGACCCTTTGCATGTTAGGGGAGGGGATACACAAAATATCAGGTGAAAAACGGCCTGATATAATGTGTATCGCCTATGTCACTTTTGCTAGAAAACAGCAGACATCTCCATACTAAATTAAATCAAAACAGAAATCATGTCAGAGGGCAGGGATGGAAAAAATATTGTTCATAAACCTGCATGACTCACGTAGATAGGCCTATCATTTGGCCTATGTAGCTACGGTGCATGTCAATATGGAACTTTGGAAAACACTGTCGATTAATCCACAATAATAAACGACGCATTAAACAATTCACACGTCGCCTTAATGTAACAGACAAATAAACGTATTGATGTAGATATATGAGATCCTTGTTTGTTACTATGGAAAACCCTGTCGAGTCTTCCACGTCGCTATTTGTTCCATTTAAGAGGTGAATTCGCTCGCTCCCGCGGCCAGGGGATACAAATCCTGGCGGGGATAAGTACCTTGACACGACACCGGAACGTTGTTCACGGAGTCGTTTCTACGGGGAAGCATTTTGGAAGCAGGAGCGTCAAAAGGTCCAGTCTGTCGTTATGGTTGTTAGTAACGTTACTGACATTTCACGTCCCTAAATGTTTTAATTCGACGTTTTAAGGTGTAATGAAACAAAGTTTTGGGACGGATGCAGACATTTCAGGCTACGGCTGTTGGATAACCGACTTGTAGCTAGCGTCCACCGCTAGCAATGAATGACATTGACTGCTGGGGCAGTTTTCCGTTATGAAAGTCTAAAGTTATGTTAAGTAAAAAAAAACAAAAAGTAACGTTCACAACAGTTGCAAGTTAATTCTACAATATGACGAGGAATTCAAGTCCTCTCATATTATAATAATAGGCGGTCGTTTTTTTGCGTCTGTTTGGTTTGTAGTTATTTGCAAAAGACCTGGCAGCCTGGGGAAGTCATTCAGGAAGTTCTGCGTTAGCAGCAAGGACAATGCTTTTACCATTTATTTTAAAGAACAGTCGCTTTTGTGCTCTTTCTGCACATGTGACTTTAAACTTCCAGGTCTGCAAACAAGCAGGGCGTCCTGTGAAAAAGGCACAATCTGTGTCTTGTCCTATCAGCTGTCACAGAACAACAGACTTTGTTCACTTTAGAGCCACTCCGAGGGCACCACCTCTCTCATTCTGCAGCAATGGGAGGACGGCGTGTTTCGAGGTTAGTCCCAAGACCACTTTACCTCTGCGCCCTGGTCCTGTCCTGGGACAGCGTGGACAACCCTTCCACACCTCAGCCCCTGTGAGGGCCCTGCCTGCTCCTCTCATATGGCTGCTGCTCAAACCTTTGCAGAAGATCACGGCTATAATACTGGGCAGGTAGGAGACACACTGGAGCTCTATACATTTACATTGAGAAAGGCAACAGTATTTAATTATACTTAATGTGTACTGTTTTCTATGTATAATGCACACATGTTTAGCTTGATCAACAATTGTATTATGTCATTGAAATAAGGAATAAATTACTTCTGAAATAGTTGCCATGTTCCTGTTAATTAACTTTTTTCATTCAACTGGTAACATTCCCTCTCTCATTAACATACTATAGTTATTAACTATATATATTTTTTTACTTGATTGAATTGAATCTTTTATTTAACCACTCCCTCCTACCACACACACACACACACATCACACACACATCACACACACATCACACACACATCACACACAACATGTAATCACATACGTGGACTGACTAGAATAGTAACGATTGGCACACATGAGGCTCCATGACACACAACAATCACTGATCAATCAGGTCTGCTCCTACCTCGGTCTGCTGTCACTTGAACAACATCTTGAGCTGGAAAGCCCATGTTGAAAGTTTTTGTACTCGTTCACTGCAGCAATGATACTTTTTACGCAGACTCAGGGGTGTATGGGGTGGATCAGAGGATTATATGAGCAGTCTGTTCTCAGGTAAGCACAGATAATATTGTCTGAGCTATTTCATATGCTCCATACTGAGTATGAGCTCTTACCCTCTGGCAGTGAATATTGAGTACCCCAATGTAAACTCAACCGTTTTAAAAATTAATTTGAGCCTACTGCAATAAAAGTCTTAAATAATGTTGCTTGAAGCTGCAGAGGTTGAGTAATAGCTTCATGGTATCATGGGAGAGGTTGTGTTATAGCTTCATGGTATGATGGGAGAGGTTGTGTTATAGCTTCATGGTATCATGGGAGAGGTTGTGTTATAGCTTCATGGTATGATGGGAGAGGTTGTGTTATAGCTTCATGGTATGATGGGAGAGGTTGTGTTATAGCTTCATGGTATCATGGGAGAGGTTGTGTTATAGCTTCATGGTATGATGGGAGAGGTTGTGTAATAGCTCCATGGTATGATGGGAGAGGTTGTGTTATAGCTTCATGGTATCATGGGAGAGGTTGTGTTATAGCTTCATGGTATGATGGGAGAGGTTGTGTTATAGCTTCATGGTATGATGGGAGAGGTTGTGTTATAGCTTCATGGTATGATGGGAGGGGTTGTGTTATAGCTTCATGGTATGATGGGAGGGGTGTGTTATAGCTTCATGGTATGATGGGAGAGGTTGTGTTATAGCTTCATGGTATGATGGGAGAGGTTGTGTTATAGCTCCATGGTATGATGGGAGAGGTTGTGTTATAGCTTCATGGTATGATGGGAGGGGTTGTGTTATAGCTTCATGGTATGATGGGAGGGGTTGTGTTATAGCTTCATGGTATGATGGGAGAGGTTGTGTAATAGCTCCATGGTATGATGGGAGAGGTTGTGTTATAGCTCCATGGTATGATGGGAGAGGTTGTGTTATAGCTCCATGGTATGATGGGAGAGGTTGTGTTATAGCTCCATGGTATGATGGGAGAGGTTGTGTAATAGCTTCATGGTATGATGGGAGGGGTTGTGTTATAGCTTCATGGTATGATGGGAGAGGTTGTGTTATAGCTTCATGGTATGATGGGAGAGGTTGTGTTATAGCTCCATGGTATGATGGGAGAGGTTGTGTTATAGCTCCATGGTATGATGGGAGAGGTTGTGTTATAGCTCCATGGTATGATGGGAGAGGTTGTGTTATAGCTCCATGGTATGATGGGAGAGGTTGTGTTATAGCTCCATGGTATGATGGGAGAGGTTGTGTTATAGCTCCATGGTATGATGGGAGAGGTTGTGTTATAGCTCCATGGTATGATGGGAGAGGTTGTGTTATAGCTCCATGGTATGATGGGAGAGGTTATGTTATATCCCCATGGTATGATGGGAGAGGTTGTGTTATAGCTTCATGGTATGATGGGAGAGGTTGTGTAATAGCTCCATGGTATGATGGGAGAGGTTGTGTTATAGCTCCATGGTATGATGGGAGGGGTTGTGTTATAGCTCCATGGTATGATGGGAGGGGTTGTGTTATAGCTCCATGGTATGATGGGAGAGGTTGTGTTATAGCTCCATGGTATGATGGGAGAGGTTGTGTTATAGCTTCATGGTATGATGGGAGAGGTTGTGTTATAGCTTCATGGTATGATGGGAGAGGTTGTGTTATAGCTCCATGGTATGATGGGAGAGGTTGTGTTATAGCTCCATGGTATGATGGGAGGGGTTGTGTAATAGCTCCATGGTATGATGGGAGAGGTTGTGTAATAGCTCCATGGTATGATGGGAGAGGTTGTGTTATAGCTCCATGGTATGATGGGAGAGGTTGTGTTATAGCTCCATGGTATGATGGGAGAGGTTGTGTTATAGCTCCATGGTATGATGGGAGAGGTTGTGTTATAGCTTCATGGTATGATGGGAGAGGTTGTGTTATAGCTTCATGGTATGATGGGAGAGGTTGTGTTATAGCCCATGGTATGATGGGAGAGGTTGTGTTATAGCTCCATGGTATGATGGGAGAGGTTGTGTTATAGCCCATGGTATGATGGGAGAGGCTAAAGCTCATGGTATGATGGGAGAGGTTGTGTTATAGCTCCATGGTATGATGGGAGAGGTTGTGTTATAGCTTCATGGTATGATGGGAGAGGGTTGTGTTATAGCTCCATGGTATGATGGGAGAGGTTGTGTTATAGCTTCATGGTATGATGGGAGAGGTTGTGTTATAGCTCCATGGTATGATGGGAGAGGTTGTGTTATAGCTTCATGGTATGATGGGAGGGGTTGTGTTATAGCTTCATGGTATGATGGGAGAGGTTGTGTTATAGCTCCATGGTATGATGGGAGAGGTTGTGTTATAGCTCCATGGTATGATGGGAGAGGTTGTGTTATAGCTTCATGGTATGATGGGAGAGGTTGTGTTATAGCTCCATGGTATGATGGGAGAGGTTGTGTTATAGCTTCATGGTATGATGGGAGGGGTTGTGTTATAGCTTCATGGTATGATGGGAGGGGCTGTGTTATAGCTTCATGGTATGATGGGAGAGGTTGTGTTATAGCTCCATGGTATGATGGGAGAGGTTGTGTTATAGCTCCATGGTATGATGGGAGAGGGTTGTGTTATAGCTTCATGGTATGATGGGAGAGGTTGTGTAATAGCTCCATGGTATGATGGGAGAGGTTGTGTATAGCTCCATGGTATGATGGGGAGGTTGTGTTATAGCTCCATGGTATGATGGGAGAGGTTGTGTTATAGCTCCATGGTATGATGGGAGAGGTTGTGTTATAGCTCCATGGTATGATGGGAGAGGTTGTGTTATAGCTTCATGGTATGATGGGAGAGGTTGTGTTATAGCTCCATGGTATGATGGGAGAGGTTGTGTTATAGCTCCATGGTATGATGGGAGAGGTTGTGTTATAGCTCCATGGCATGATGGGAGAGGTTGTGTTATAGCTCCATGGTATGATGGGAGAGGTTGTGTTATAGCTTCATGGTATGATGGGAGGGGTTGTGTTATAGCTTCATGGTATGATGGGAGAGGTTGTGTTATAGCTTCATGGTATGATGGGAGAGGTTGTGTTATAGCTTCATGGTATGATGGGAGAGGTTGTGTTATAGCTCCATGGTATGATGGGAGAGGTTGTGTTATAGCTTCATGGTATGATGGGAGAGGTTGTGTTATAGCTCCATGGTATGATGGGAGAGGTTGTGTTATAGCTTCATGGTATGATGGGAGAGGTTGTGTTATAGCTTCATGGTATGATGGGAGAGGTTGTGTTATAGCTCCATGGTATGATGGGAGAGGTTGTGTTATAGCTCCATGGTATGATGGGAGAGGTTGTGTTATAGCTTCATGGTATGATGGGAGAGGTTGTGTAATATGTGTAATTTGTGCTTGTGATGTGTTTCAGCTCATGTTGCTTTGTGTATTTGTTTGTTTTTTTACTATTAGCACTATGGAGTAGGGCTGCACAATATATAGTTTTTTTTCAATCATTATCGCGATATCAACATGCGCAATAAACCCATCGCAAAAGGCTGCGACATGTCGCGAAAGACACTTAGAGATTTTTCGAGTTAGTTCAAAGAGAGTATTAGTAGAAAACTACACCTTAAAACAGGGGTCTTCAGCGTTTTTTAAACCAAGGACCTTTTAACTGAAAGAGACATGGAGCAGGGACCCCCCTACTACATATATTGTATAAAATGAAGTTGCATATTAAACTGGGCCTACAATAACGTGTGGACGGCCTAAAGCCTTCATACATACCTTTTTAGTGCATAGAATACTAAGCTATTAAAATAATAATTGTCTGCATGAATGCAGCCCTAGTATGGAGGCAGCTATATGATAAGACCATATGTCATGTGTCATGTATGCAGTATTTGAGTCCCAGACCAGTTTCCTCACGGGGACAATAAAAAATATTGTATCCTATCGTACTATCAATGAGGCATCATTCATTTCTTTGGTTCTATTTTGGGTCAGAATTTGGAAACATTTTCAGCTCCCCCATCATGGAACTCGTTGCAATACAGAGAGTTGCTTTGTTTAGTCACTATTCCAAAAAGTGTTGGCCTACTTGTCTACTTTAATATTGGACTGTTTCCTTTGGGAAAACACACATAATTACTTCAATATTTTGTGCATATGTTATGCTATGTTGTTAACATATTTTGTGAATGTTTTGATGCTATTTTTGGCAAGACCTACTTTGAGATCTCAGTGGTTCTTGCATTTTCTATTAAATTACAAACATGCATATTTATCCAGACATGAAATAAGGTTTAAATTGTTCTTTTCTTTTCATACTTTACCACTGTAGGGCAGTATATGATTTTAAATGTACTGCATGAGGCTGTGAGCTACATAACCCGGTATCACAGACCTTGCGTGGCCTTCCTCTGTGCACAGGAGTATAAGGAAGTGGTGGGTGGCTCTACCAGCCAACCGCCGGCAACTCCTACGCGAATGGGTCCAGCAGCGTCGCTGGCATCTGGCAGCGGGGGCAGGCGTTGCTATGGTGATTGTAGCCCTCCTTCTCCTGACCCACCTGGATGAGTCCCCAGTGACAGGAAGGACCCGCCTCCTGGTGTTCAGCAGAGAGAACTACATGGAGCTGGCAGCTCTGACTTCAGAGGCGGTGAGAGAAATGTAAATGCGTAAAGGTGTAAATGTAGTTACTTTTCCCATGTGATTGCAGTAGACAAACAATAAAAAAAAAAAAAAAAAAAAAAAATATATATATATATATATTTTTTTAATTAAAAAATATTAATCGATTTTCGGAATTCTTTGAATCACGATTCAAATGTGAATTGATTTTTTTGCACACCCCTAGTGTGTTTGTGTGTTTCTTTTAACAAGATTCATAAAGATGCAAACAGTGCTGAACGCTCAGATGAGATTTAGTAAAAGGAGGAGAACAACATATGCATATGGGGGAGAAAATTCAATATGAGGAGCAATTAAATGAAATTATTCCTGCGGCGACCTCTAGCTCACCCGGTAGATGGCATGTGGCCTCTTGCTGCGTGTCATCCCCTCTGTCTTCCCCCCCTTTTCTGTCATTCTTCATCTGATCTCATAAAAAAAAAAAATATATTATTCCTTGTGCGTGTGTGTGTGTGTGTGTTTCAGTACATGGAGGAGTTTGCAGAGCTGTTGGTTCCAGTCACTGACCCTCGTCACCAGGTGGTGGAGCGGGTGGTGCAGCACCTGGCACAAAGAAACAAGGACATCCCTGAAGTGTCTGAAGTCACCTGGAGCATCCATGTGGTGCAAAGTCCCAACGTCAATGCCTTTGTCCTACCGGTAAGTGAAAAACAAATAGTCAGATGAAGAATTACAGATGTCATATTATCATGTTAAAGTCATATGTGAGGATTTTTTTTTTATACACATCTCTATCTCTTCAAACACCAAATGGCTCAGACTTGGATTGTACCTTTCCCTTATGTAGAACGGGAAAGTGTTCATTTTTACGGGGATGCTGGACGCTGTGGCGGATGTTCACCAGCTCACCATTGTCCTGGGACACGAGATGGCTCATGCTTTATTGGGACACTCGGTAAGTACATAACCCTCTGCAGTAATTGTAATTGTAGCGTTGTTTCTTCCCCTGATTATATTACCATATACTGTATCATCATATTATTTACTGTAGGACTTGACATTAGAGTCAATGTTTTTTTTATTTATTTTTTAACGACAATATCCATTCAGGAGTTTGCTTTGATGATCTTAAAACACGTGGCGACTTGCAGCCTTGTCAAATTCAGTGTGTTCTTTTCAGTGGACTTCACTGGCCAAAATGGCTGCCACAGTCACTGTAGTTCATGGGCCCCACCTCCTTACATCGTGGGCAGTGGGGATAAATATGTACTACAGACAGACACTTGTGTCAAAGAGCTACTGTATGTTAAAGGAACTTATTGGGACTTGAGCTTATTCACCGTATCCCCCAGAGTTACATAAGTCCATACATACCCTTCTCATCTCCGTGCGTGTCGTAACTCTGTCTGATGCCCCCAGCGCTAGCCTAGCTTAGCACAGATCCTGGAGGTAACCAGTTCCAACTAGCCTACTGCTCCCAATAAGTGACAAAATAACGCCAACATGTTCCTGTTTACATGTTGTGATTTGTATAGTTACAGGGTGTACAAATAACAAGGTCACGATGCTTTTTCAATTGTTGACTCTATTATTCTATAACTCTGAGTGTCTCCAGGCGAACTCTCTGCTCCTCACCACAGGGCTTCAGGTGCTGCGAGCAAATCACTCTGCCCAAGTAGCAGAAGTAGCAGTGCTTCACCTTTCTGAGAATATAGTTCCCAGTATGTACATGGTTAGAAGATGGCTGTGTCTCATGTGACTTTGTTATTTGTACACGCTGTGACTATACAAATCACAACATGTAAATAGGAAAATGTTGGCATTATTTTGGCACTTATTGGGAGCAGTAGGCTAGTTGGAGCCGGTTACCTCCAGGATCTGTGCTAACCAGGCTAGCGGTGGGGGCGTCAGACAGAATTACAACACGCACGGAGATGAGAAGGGTGTGTATGGACTTATCTAACTCTTGGGGATACGGTGAATGAGCTAAAGTCCCAATAACTTGGCATGTTCCTTTAATGGCAGGGGTGAATGAGTCATTGTGTTACCAAAAGTGATGTCTGGAAGTTGCTTATTTATTATGAACAGCAGTAAAAAAAAAAAGATCATTCTATACTTAGTTTATATGCAAACTACTTTTATATGAAACTTTTGAACACTAATGCTTTAAATGTACTGGTGATTTTGTATGTCTACATTTTACCTTTGGTATGTCCTTTTGGGTTACAGGTTTCTACTACACCCTAATAAATATATATATAAAATATAATTTTTTCAATGTGATTTGTATTCATGTGTGTGAAAAAAAACAAAAAAACACTTGGCGACATTTTGTTCCTACTGCCTCACAGCACTGTGGCAACAGGCCATCCCGTGCAGCTATGCAATAAGCAGGGGATTATACTATATTTATTTACATTGTTTTTCAAATACAATCAGTTGTATGAGAGAGTCTATAGAACTATTTAGATGGCACAAAAGGACACAGCACTCCAGAGTTTGATACAGAAAACACGGAAACCTGTTTAGCACTGTGGAGAATGATGTGCTGCAGTGTACAAAAGCCTGTGTGCAGTATGCTGACATTTGAGAGGCTCAGCTGGTGGTGGCAGACCTTGCTTTGCATGAGGATGAGTCATTGAAAACACTTATAATGCAAGAACAAAGTTTAGTCATTTAAAAGCCCTTGGCACACAGTAGAAGTTACAGCTGGCAGTCTTCCAGGTTTCTCCCACCCAAGGTTGTAAAATAAGTATGTGGACCTCCTATAGGTATGTGCATTATACACTGAGATCTCCTGACT
Organism: Sander vitreus; assembly: GCF_031162955.1. Classification (NCBI taxonomy): domain Eukaryota; kingdom Metazoa; phylum Chordata; class Actinopteri; order Perciformes; family Percidae; genus Sander; species Sander vitreus. The sequence goes on from NC_135863.1 coordinate 30,173,473, forward strand.
ATTCATCAGCCCCCCCGTCCTACTCCGTATCAGAAGTATCGTAATGGCTGAAGTGGCACCAGTTGCAGTGTTGTTGCATCAGCCGGTGATAAAGACTCACTGACAATCACCTCCAAACACTAACTAATCCTGTCTGTGCTATGACGACCAAAGTCCTGTCGACCCAGGCTACTGTCATGCTTTATTCATTCTCCACAGATGGCTGTTTTGACTCTGGCTACAAAAAAAACCTATTCTTTTTGTTTGAAAAAAAAAAAAAAAAAAGTGTCTAATGAAGTTGTGGGTATTTCAAGACTTAAAACGTCCCCGGAGGAAATGCTTGAAGGGGATTTTAATTGGATGAAGGGAATGAGCATCGATGGGCTTGGTATTACCGAGTACGTGTGCTCTATTGGATTGGCTGTTAAAACCTCTAAATCTGTTACAGCGTAAAAGTTCCACTCAAATAGATGGGAACAATCAATATGTTCCAGCGGCCTTGTTCACCTTCTCAAAACCTTGTACCTCTGTTATTCTCTCCCTATCCCATTCTTGTCTCCTTTTGTTTTTACCTTAATCATTTACTTTCTACATTCCCTCTACATTATCTTTTCTGTCACCTTTTCCTTGACATCCATGTCTCTCTGCTCTCCACCCCCAGGCAGAACAGGCCAGTCTGTCTCATGTCGTGGACCTCCTGTCCCTTATTCTGCTGACAGCCATCTGGGCCGTATGTCCTCGAGACAGCCTGGCTCTGCTGGGACAGTGGGTACAGGGCAAGCTTTCCCAGGTGAGACCTATTCCAGACTGATGCACCGTATAACACACTTTCCTGGTTGTCATTTAATTGAAGAAACATCACATTTTCACACACAATGTTCACTAAACGGGCAACACTTTTACTATACAGTATGTTATTGTAGTGCCATTGTGATTGTAGATCTGTCTGAAATCTTAAGAAATTTGAGTACTGGAATAGACTTGGACTGTTGATAAGGGAAATGTGAAAAAGTGTATGAATCTTAGTTTGTGTAACCTCATACAAACATCATTTGTCTCTCCCTTAGTTGATGTTCAGCCGTCCCTTCAGTAGGAAACTGGAGGCTGAGGCTGATCAAGTTGGATTGCAGTTGGCTGCGAAGGTATCATCATCACCTGTTTTTTATAACCTAAAGGGAAAAAAAATGTTGTTCACTCATTACTAGGAGTACTAGGCAGCCAGAGAAAGCTGTTCTATAATGTATTATTTGTGTGTATATATATATATATATATATTTTCCTAAAATTTCAGTCTGTTTTTGGTCTGTTTTCAGTCTGTTTTTGGCCAGGTTTCAGTCTGGGTTTGGACTGTTTTCAGCGTGTGCCTTTTTCAGACATTATTATCAATGTCATTATCAAAGGGTTATCTTGGCTTGGGCTTTTGGACATTACATTTTTAACAGAAAGCTATTGAGTTGCATTATGAGCTTGACCCATGCAAGGGACTAAAAGTTGGCCATTGTTTTTTCAGTTCCCTAACTTTATGGAAGTAATACTAAATTGCGTACCCCTTTAACATAATATGACTACTAAAGACCATTTTGGGAGTCATGATTAATAAATAGTTTAAACCTTTTTACTCTTAGTAGCAGGGATGTGCACAGGTACGGGCTAGTGTTGCCCGGGCAACTGCCCGTTTGCCCTGATTGGCTTAGCTGCGTGAAAGAGCCTAAATAAACTTTTTGCTGTGGTGGCTGCAGCAATACGATAATACGACCATCATTACCAAATTTAAATCAAATTAAATCGCTATGTCATCCATTCTTTCCTTCAGCTCTGTGTGTGTTTTCTCACACACGGAGCACCGCATATGAAAGAGGGAAAGCCAAGCCCTTTTGCCTTCACGTGAGTTTTTTAAATTATGGAGATTATGACAAATACCCTGCGAATAGTAACCAAAAAAAAAAGTAACGTTGGCTTCACGTCGCGCAGCATTGCCTTAGCTATAGTAACGTAAAATGCTACGTTATCAACCAAAGCTAATGACAACCTATGTTGCAGCAGCAGGCTAACGTAGCCCCGTTATGTCCGTTACATTAGTGTGCGTTCTGTAGAGAAGAGAGAGGCTCAGGGATGGGATGGTTTGGGCTGAATCATGCTAGGTTATATGTTGTTTACAGTCACTATGTGTTGTGAGTTTTCAATTCAACCAACAATCAGATGTGACGTTAGTGAAAATGGCCTTATATGGTTATGAAATGATAAATTAACAAATGGTTAATGTAAGAACTTTGCATTTAAAAAATAAATAAAAATGTATATATATATATATATATATAAATATATATAGCTTAATGTTAGTTTTGTGTTCTTTAGTATTCCTTCACAACAAAGACGACTAAAGAAGAGAGAGAAAGAGCTCAAAGAAGCAGCTAAAAGATCTGCAACTTTGCAGAGCTGGAATAAAACATTTGATAATGTCAAGCAACCATCCTGCATTATTGATTTAATGCGATGTAGGCCTATTCTATCAGAATCATTTTCTTTAAGTTGGAGTAGGCTAATAACTCATTAAAACAAATGTTTCATTAATAGTAAACACACAGTTAATTGTGTCTGTGCCGTGTATAGCATTGTGAATGAGTTGCCTTTTTTCCAGATTAGAGCAATAGCCCCTCCAAATGTCTGTGCACGTCCCTGCTTAGTAGGGTAATCAGTGTTTTAACATTGCAAAATTAGACTCCTGTAATGTAGCTGTTGCTGTCAAACCTTGTAATCTGTCTGCAGGGCACTAGGGGGCACTGTTGTCAAACTAAACTAAACTTTCGTCAGTAAGGATTTTCATCTCAGCACAAGACAGAGGGATGTGTGTGTGTGTGTGTGTGTGTGTGTGTGTGTGTGTGTGTGTGTGTGTGTGTGTCCATCCTTCCCAGGCGTGTGCAGATGTGCGAGCAGGACCTGTATTCTGGCAGCAAATGGAAGTCAGAGACAAGCTGACAGGAGAGCCCACCTTCCCCGAGTGGCTGTCCACACACCCGTCACACAGAAACAGATTCGCTCAGCTGGACCGCCTCATACCACAGGTACAGACACACACTAATAAGATTCCCTGCTCAGTTCAAATAACAGCAGGGATAACTTCATTTCTTTTACCACAATGATATAAGTAAACACATTCATGCTGCTCTGATTCATGTGTTTGTCTTAAGTAAAAAACTCTTTGATCCCTGTGTGAGGAGAGAGCCCTACACCTGTCTGTTATGCAGGAGAAATAGTGTAGCTTTAGGAGCTGTTGGAAGGATTCTTAATGGAACTAATGAAGCGTCTGGAGAGATGTATATCCACCTGCAGACATGTGGCAAGGAGGGCAGAGAGGAAGAAGAGACTCAGGGAGGAGA